>NW_006408979.1:858717-863134 GCF_000296735.1 Chrysochloris asiatica
TCAGGTTTTCTACTTCACTGTGTGTAAGTTTTTGTACATAGTGTTTATCTAAACATGTATCCATCTCGTCTAAGTTTTCAAATTTGTTAGAGTACAACTCTTGACAATATTCTGTTTATCCTTTTGATTTCCTTTGGTTCCGTTGTGACATCACCCATGTGGTTTCTAATGCATGTTATTTGTGTCTTCTCCCTCTTTTCTTTTGTTCAGTTTGCCAGTGGTCTGTCAATTTTGTTAATCCTTTCAAAGAAACAGCTGTTTGTCCTATTGATTCTTGCTATAGTTTTTCTATTTTCTATCTCATTTATTTCTGCCCTAATCTTTATGATTTCTTTTCTTTTGGGGGCTGTATGTTACCTCTGTTTGTCTGTTTCTAATTGTTGTAGATGTGGTGTTAATGTGTTAATTTTGGTTCTTTCTTCTTCTTTTTGCATGTGTGTGTTCATTGCAATAAATTGTCCTTTCAGCACCTCTTTCACAGTGTCCCAAAGATTTTGGTATGCTGTGTTTTCATTCTCATTTATTTCTAGGAACTTTATGAATTCACATTTAATTTCTTCTACTACCCAGTCATTTTCAGCAGGGTGTTTTTCTGTTTCCATGTATTTGACTTGTATTCTTTGGTCTTCCTATTGTTGATTCCTTATTTAATAGCATTGTGGTCTGAGAAGATGCTTTGTAGTATTTTGATATGTGTAAATTTATGGATATTTGTTTTGTGGCCTAAAACATGGTCTATTTTGGAGAATGTTCCATGTGTACTGGAAAACAAAGTGTATTGTGCAGTTGTTGGGTTGAATTCTCTGTACACATCTATGAGGTCCAGTTGGCTGATTTTGTTGTTTAGTTGTTCTGTGTCTTTGTCAAGTTTCTTTCTGGTTGTTGTGTCCACTTTTGAAAGTGGTGTATGAAAATCACCCACTATTATTGTAGATGCATCTATTTCTTTCCTCAAATCTATTAGAGTTTGCTTTATATATTTTGGAGCTCTGTCATTGGGAGCATATATATTTATTATGGTTATTTCGTCTTGATCAATTGCCCCTTTAATCATGACATAATGTCCATCTTTATCTATTATGCTGTTTTTTGCCTTAAAGTTTATTTTTTCAGAGATTAGTACTGCTACTCCTGTTCATGTTTTATTGCAATTAGCTTGGTACATTTTTTCCCATCTTTTGACTTTTAATCTGTTTTTGTCCCTGTGTATGAGGTTTGTCTCTTGCAGATAGCATATTGAAGGGACTTGTTTTCTTATCCATTCTGCCACCCTCTGACTTTTAACAGGTCCATTTAATCCATTTACATCCAGTGTAATTATCGATAGGTATGGCTTAATTGCAGCCATTATGTTTGATTTTTTGTGGTATTGCTACTTTCTTTGTTCTGTGTGCCTTCCTTTGTTAAGTTCATGCTTTTTGTGTTGTTTCTTGTGAGTTTCCTCATAGTTTTAATGTTTCTATGTTCTTCTTGGGTTTTCATTTTCTTTGTATGTTGTGAAGTTTTCATTTTCTTTGAGGTTACCTTATAATCCATTAACTTTTCTTTCCATTTAGTGCAATCTATTGTATCCTGTAATCTACCTGACCTTAATACCATCTGTATCTCTGTTCCTACATGTTTACTTTCTTTTATATTGTAATTGGTTTGTTCATACACTGATCCACCAGCCTCTCTGAATTTGTTTTTATAGTTTTGCTCTGTTCTCAACTCTTCCTTCTGTCAATTTAATTCTGGATGGTGCTGCCACGTATGTCAGTTTCTGGTTGTTGTCTGTTCTTCTTGGTTCTCAGTCCACAGAACTCCCTTTAGGATGTTTTTCATAGCAGAGTTGGCTTTGGCAAAATCACTTTGCTTCTGTTTATCCTGGAATGTTTTGATTACACTGTCATATTTGTTTGATAGCTTTACTGGATAAAGGATTCTTGGTTTCCTTTTTTTTTTTTTTTTCTTTCAGGGATTTATATATGTCTCCCTAATGCCTTCTTGCTTGCATGGTTTCTGCTGAGAGATCCGAGCTCAATCTGACTTGCTTGTCTTTGTATGTAACACTTCTGTTTTCTCTAGCTGCTTTCAGAAGTGTCTCCTTATCTTTGATTTTGGAGAGCTTGATTATGATGTGTCTTGGTTATTTTCTTTTGGGGTCTGTCCTTACTGGGGTTCGTTGAGCTTCTTGAATGTTTATCTTTTCACTTTTCAGTATTTTAGAAAAATATTCTTCCAGAAGTTCTTCAACTATTTTCTCTGTGGACTCTTATTCTTCTGGAATGCTGATAATTCTTAAATTATTCCTCTTCATATTTTCCAACATGATTCTTAGACCTTTTTCAGTTTTTTTTTAAATCCTTTTTTCTGTTTTCTCTTCTATCTTAGTGGTTTTGAGAGATTTGACCAAGTGGGTTTCCTAAAAGGGATGCAAGGATGGTTCAACATTAGAAAAAATTATTAATGTAATTCACCACATAAATAAGAAAAAATAAAAGAACCATATGATCATTTTGATTGAAGCAGAAAATAATGTATTTGACAAAATCCAACATCCTTCCCTGATAAAAACACTCAAAAAAGTAAGAATTGAAGGGATATTCCTCATCATAATTAAGAACATATATACAAAATCGACAGGCTACCTCAATCTCAATGAAGAGAAACTGAAAGCCTTCCCTCTATGAATAGGAACCAAACTAGGATGTCCTTTGTCAGCACTCCTATTAAATATTGTGCTGGAAGTTTTAGCCAGAGCTATATGGCAAGATAGAGAAATTAAAGGATCCCAAATTGGCAAAGAGTAACTAAAACTCTCTTTATTTGCAGAAGATATGATCCTATACATAGAAAACCTCAAAGACTCAGTTAAAAAACTACTAACCCTCATTGGAAGATTCAGCAAAGAGGCAGGATATAAGATCAACATACAAAATCAGTTGGATTTCTCTATAGCAACAATTGTTGTTGTTGTTGTGTGCCGTGGAGTCGGTTCCGACTCATAAGGACCCTGTGCAGGGTTTCCAAGGCTGTAATCTTTACAGGAGCAGAACACTTCATCTTTCTCCTACGAAACAGCTGGTAGTTTCTAACTGGTGTCCTTGTGGCTCGCAGCCCAATTCATAACCACTGCGCTATCAGAGTTCATAACAGCAACAATGATAGTGCTGAAAAGGACATTAGGCAAGCAATACCATTTACAATAGCCGTCCAAAGGATGATATATTTAGGAAAAAATGTAACCAGAGAAACAAAGGACTTATACAAAGATAATTACAAAACACTACTACAAGGAACCAAAAGAGACTAAAGAAGAAGAAGAACATATCATGTTCCTGAAATGGAAACCTTAACATCATGAAAATGTCAGTACTGCCCAAAGCAATTCAATTTACACATATAATGTAATCCCAAACCAGATTCCAACAATATTTTTCAAAGAGGTGGAAATAACAATTACTAACTTTATATGGAAAGGAAATAGACTCAGGATAAGCAAAGCACTGTTTAAGAAGAAGAAGAAGGTTGGAGGTGTCTCTCTCCCCTATTTCAAAATTTACTACGTGGCTAAAGTTTTCAAAACAGCCTGGTACTAGTAATATGAAAGATACATTGATCAATGTAACAGAATTGAGAATCCAGAAATTAACCCATCCACATACAGCCAAATTATTTTTGACAAAGTGCCTAGGCATATTGTATGTGGGAGGAGATAGTCTCTTTAACAAATGGTGCTAGCAGAACTGGAAAGTGATATGCAAAAAAATGAAACAAGACATTTACCTCATGCCCTATACAAAAATAAACTCAACATGGATTAAAGATCTAAGTGTGAATCTCAAAATTACGAACATCATCAATGAAAAAATGGGATAAAGGTGAGGGTGCTAATTCAGGGAATACACAGACTACAAAATATTTTTTAAATTATACAAACAAAAGTAAACAAAATAGATGAATGGGACATACTGAAAATTAAAAATGTATGTGCATCAAAAGACTTTACCAAAAGAGTAAAAAGGGAACCCACAGATTGGGAAAAAATCTTTTGCAATGACACATCAGATAAGGGACTCATTTCTAAAATATACAGGAAACTACAACACCGCTATAAGAAAAAGACAAATAACACAATTAAAAAATGGGCACAGGACATGAACAGATACTTCACCAAGGAAGAGATCCAGGCAAGCAACAAACATATGAAGAAATGTTCCCGATCACTATCCATCAGAGAAATGCAAATCAAACCAACAATGAGATATCATCTCAAACCAGTAATAACAGCAAAGATCAAAAAGCAGAGGACAAAAAATGCCTGTAAGGATGTGGAAAGGCTGGGACCCTACTACGTTGTTGGTGGGACTGCAAAATGGTTCAACCAGTCTGGAAAGCAATATGGTGCTTCCTCAGAAGGTTGGAAATAGAAATA
>NW_006408979.1:863339-864078 GCF_000296735.1 Chrysochloris asiatica
AAGAAGCTGCATGCCGTTGCATAACTTGGGTGAACCTTGAGGACATTATTCTGAGTGAAATTAGTCAGTCACAAAAGGAGAAATACTGCATAAGACCATTATTGTAAAGACTAAGAAAAAGAACCCACCCAAAAGGAGAGAAAAAAAAAAAATCTCTATATATAATTTCTGATCACCGGGATGTATGGGATAAGAGGAGTGGAGGGAGGGAGGGGAAAAAAGAGCATAGGGTAGGGAATAGACACAGTAAAGCATGGGTGCTTGGGGGAGGAGGTGACAATACACAAGAAGGAGAGGGAAAAATAAGAACAAGGAGGAAGGAATGATGGTTGGACAGAGGAAAACAATGATGTAAGCACAACCTTGGAACAACAGGTTTCTGGGATACAGAGATTGAGACATGATTGGAATGGGGAAAATAGGGGAAATAATGTTAAGATGCTTGGCTGTCTTTTGAATATTGGCTTCCCTGGCATGCCACTAAAAAATAGACACTGCATGTGGAGAGAAAGGAATAGCCAGAAATATCACCATAGAAAGCTTGTAAATTCATCTTCTGCCTATAACTGATTAGAATACCTAAAATGGGGCTATAATGTGCCCAGTGAAGAAGGCTTCCTATGTAGCATCTGCATTACACAAGCCCATAGGTGGAATCCTGAACAACATCCAGAATATTTTGAGGGGAAATTTCCACTTGAAAGGACAAGCACACCAGCCTGGAGCAGCCAGAAGAATA
>NW_006408979.1:864448-866260 GCF_000296735.1 Chrysochloris asiatica
TATAATAATAACATTAATTATATAGAGAATATTAGTGTACATATGTATGAGGTTAAATGTTTTACTGCTGCCAACATGTAATGCTTATAATGTTAATGAATGTGAACCATTTGCCATCTGTTTGATCTAAATCTTCCATTTCATAAGAATTTTTAATGATTAAGAAAATCATTTAGAAGAATGATAGATGTTTTTGCAATTTTATATAGAGTATGTCTTATGGCCTGTTGTTATTTTATTATTTGGATATGAATTTTATGAACAAAATACAAATTTGTATTTATACCTGGATAAAAATTGCATGCAAATTAGGCTCAATTTCCATTTTTTTAAAACAGTGTTTTAATTTTATTTGCTGTCTAAAACAATACTTGCAACTACACACTTTAAGAAAATAAACAACAAGAAGTCATCCTCAGTTACTCTTTTTGGAGGCAGCCAGGCATGGTCCTGCCAACACAGAGAAGCGCACATACCTGATGCTCATGCAAGTACATTACTTCATGAAGGCACGGCACAAAACATATTGAAATTACATCAGAAATGCTCCATTGGGCTTTGAAGCTTAAGAGTTTGATCACATGATTCATATACTCAAGGACTGATGCCATAAACATAAGCTACATCACAAGTTTCCTTTCAGAAAAAAAAAAGAATCTTTTCCTCAAATACAATGGTCACAAGTGTGATCCATAAGGATTTTATTCAATATTTAATCTTCTGGTGACAGGATTTTTTTGAAGTGGAATCTTGTGGTATTCCCCCCTAGTCTTCACTGGATCATTTCCAAATGGTGAATATATTCTATTAAGGGGTTTTCTGCATCTTGAGAAACATCCATGGACTTTCCTGATCTTGAATTTGGAGATGGAGTGGACCTTCCCTTCCTGGTGGTGATTATGTTGACATGGACCCAACACTGTGAACAGGATCTCTGATGAAGCCGAAAGAAGCAACCGGATTGGAGGAGACGTAGTTTCAGGGAGAGTTGGCTGTCTCCAGGACAATGGTGCCAGGCAGAGAGCTTTGCCTTGTGGTAAAGTTCCTTTTCGATTCAATTCTTGCAGTTTCTAAACCAAAAAACATAATCTTAAGACTGCAATCACCACTCTGACAGCATTTCAGAAGCAATTTCTATTATTATTAGTTCAATATGAATTGAATTATAAAACACTGGTGATGTGTTGAGTCATTAAAAAAAAAAAAAAAAGATTGAAAGTACTACATTGACCTGTGCTATTGTATTAGATTTCTTTAAATCCCACATAATATTTAAAACTGACAAAACTGAAATTTAAAATATTGATAAGGATCATGCATAATAGTTTATTTATTCATATTTATACTTACATTACTTTTGAAAGTTAATAAATGTATACCAGCAATGTAAAATAATGAACATTTTGAAGGGGAGACACCTAACTACAATATTAAGTATTGAAAGAAACAACAATTAAAAAAATCTATAAAATGTGGTATTTCTTAATTATTTTCTTTCATTATAAATGAATATTATAAATATTTTCCTGCTCAGATATAGACATTAATTTTAAAAAAATATAATTTGTGTCTGCCTAAGTCTTGATTGTATAGCCCTGATTATTGATAAATCATTTTGTAGTACTGACTAATAATACATGAAGGACATAATGCTTGGTAAATTGGAGAGTCAGTTCAAAAGAGGAAGACCCCAATGAGGTAAGTGACACAGTGGCAGTAGCAATGGACTCAAGTGTAGCAATGATTGTAATGATGGTGTAGCACTGGGCAGTGTTTTGTTCTGCTGTACACAAGGTTGCTATGCGTCAGTAC
>NW_006408979.1:867330-867783 GCF_000296735.1 Chrysochloris asiatica
CTAGAAGCCACCTAACAACATCAGCAGCATAAATCTTAAAGACTAAATTGCAGTGAGTTTTTTTGTTTATGTGTTTGTTTTTATGGATGCTATCCCAGTCACTAATTTAGAGAGTGGTGGCTTGTAAGTTGCTGTGATTCTGGAAGCTATGCCACCAGTATTTTAAACACCAGCAAGGTCACCCATGATGGACAGGTTTAGATGAGCTTCCATACAAAGACAGATTAGGAATAAAGAGTGACAAACTACTTCCGAATCTTTAATCACTGAAAACTTATGAATATCAGAAAAACACTATCAGATATAGTGCCAGGAAATGAGCCCCTCAGGCTGGAGGGCATTCAAATGCAACTGGGGAAGAGCTGCATCCTCAAATTAGGGTTGACCATGGTGACATGATGAAGATCAAAGGGCACAGCCTTTGGTATGGATTACATCTCAATGTCAAGAAAA
>NW_006408979.1:868588-869113 GCF_000296735.1 Chrysochloris asiatica
GTTGCATTCATTGTCAAAATGAAGAAATTGAAATTAGTCTTGGGGTACAATGCTGTCTGGGGTAGTATAATATCAATGTACCTAGAGGGAAGATCCGTTAATACCATTATTATTCAAAATTATGCACCAACCACTAAAACCAGAGAGGATGAAATAGAAGAATTCTACCAACTTCTTCAATCTGCAGTTAATCAAACATGTAATTAAGATGTATTGATCGTTATTGGTGATTGGAATGCAAAGGTTGGGAACAAAGAGGAAGGATCAGTAGTTGGAAAATATGGCCTTTGTGATAGAAATGATGCTGGAGAACACATGATAGAATTCTGTAAAAACAAGGCAAGGGGCAGATTGTGGATCAGACCATCAATTACTCACATGCAAATTCAAACTGAAGCTGAAGAAAATGAAAACAAGTCAACAAGAGCCAAAATATGACCTTGAATATAATAACCTGAATTTAGAGATCATCTGAAGAACAGATTTGGTACATTAAACACTAAAAACTAAAGACCAGAAGATTTG
>NW_006408979.1:872626-874429 GCF_000296735.1 Chrysochloris asiatica
GTGGAATTAGGATTGGAGAAAACTGATTAAAAACCTGATGTATTCATTCAATACTACCTTGCTTGCTGAAAGTAAAGAGGATTCAAAATACTTAGTGATGAAGTTCAAAGACCATAACTTTCAGTATGTGTTGCACCTCAATGTAAAGAAAACAAAAACCCTCAACACTGGACCAATAACTAGCATCAAGAAAAATCGAGAAAAGAATGAAGTTGTCAAAGACTTCATTTGTCAAAGACTTCATTTTGACTACACTGTATGGATCATGATAAGTATTGGACAACACTGTGGAGAATGAGTAATCTGAAACACTTAATTGTGCTCACGAAGAGCCTGTACGTAGATCAAGAGACAGTTGTTCAAATAGAACAAGGGAACAATAAATGGTTTAAAATAAGGAAAGTTGTAAGCCAGGGTTACATTTTTTCATCATACTTATTCAAATTGTACCCTGAGCACATAATGCAAGAAGCTGAATTATATGAATAAAAAGGCGACATCATGTTTGCGTTAACAACCTGTGATATGCAGATGATGTCGCTTTCTTGCTGAAAGCAAAAAGGACTTAAATACTTACTGATGAAGATCAAAGACCACAGCCTTTGGTATGGTTGCACCTCAATGTACAGAAAACAAAATCCGCACTGCTGGATCAATGAAAAACATCAAGGTATATGGAGAAAAGATTAAACTTGTCAAAGACTTACTTTTTACAAATCATCAACCATCCCTCATGAAAGCAGCAGTCAAGAAATCAACAATGTATTGCATTGGGCAAATCTGCTGTACAAGACCTCTTTAAAATGTTGAAGGGCAAAGATGTCAGTTTGAGGACAAAGGTGCGCCTGAGCCTAGCTGTGGTAGCTTCAATAACTTGAAATGCATGCAAATGTTGGGCAGTGAATTAGGAAGATCATAGAAGATTTGATGCAGTTGAGTTAAGCTGTTGGTAGAGAATAGTAAATGTTCCATGGAGTGACAAAAGAAGAAGTAAATCTGTGTTGGAAGAGGTACAGCCATATAGCCCTTTAGAAACCAAGATGACCAGACTCTCTTTCTTATGCTTTGGACATACTGTCAAGAGGGACCAGTCACTGGAGAAGTACATCATGCTTGGTAAAGTGGAGGGTCAACAGAAAAAGAGGGAGACTACCAACAAGATGGATCGGCACTGTGGCAGCATCAATGGTCTCAAGCACGGGAACAATTTTTGGTACAGGATTGAACAGTGTTTCATTCTGTTATGCATGATATTGCTATGAGTCATACTGACTCAATGGTATGACATCCAACAACAACACAGCTTCATATTTCTTATATTCAACACCATGGTATAATAGGATCCCATAAAGAAGGGAGAAGTAAAAGGGGAAAAGAATTGTGATCAAATAACTTTTTACAGCTATGATGATGGCTGTACAATGAATTATATTTCAGAATGCAAGGTTCAGTTAATATAAAAATGATATATCCTGTCTAAGAAATGCCCAGTTATGTATTTAGATACAAAACTAAAACAAACCATTTGCCATGGAATCAATTCTAATTCATGAGGACCCTATGCTAGTCAGAAAAGAACTGTGCTATATAAGGCAGCCCATGGCTGTGATCTTCCAGTATTAAGCTGCCAGGTCTTTCTTTCTAGGTGCTTTTCTTTCCAACATACTCCATGCAGTAACCTTTTAGTTAGTTGCCCAATGCTTAGTATTTATACCACTCAGTGGCTCCCTTCTGATATAACAACTGATACAAAAGTAAACATGAGAACTTGAGTAAAGAAAATATGAATATAAATTTTTATAT
>NW_006408979.1:875429-876636 GCF_000296735.1 Chrysochloris asiatica
TGACTTAATTTTACTTGGATTAATCATCATCATCCATGGGAAAAGCAGGAAAGAAATAAAATTCAATGATATTGCATTTGACAAATCTGCTGAAAAAAAATATATATCTTTTTCTAAAAACAAGGAAGCCCCTTTAATGACTAAGGTACAAGTGACTTAAGGCATAGTGCCTCCAATCACCTCATCTGTTTCTGAAAAATGAACAATGAAAAAAAGAAGACTAGATAAGAGTTGATTAACTCAAACTGTGGTGTTTTCAAGAAATTTACTCTGGACCTCCAGCAGAAGGAACATGTAAGCTGTCAAAAAAACAAAAGTATTAGAGAAACACAAAAAGGAAGTGTTAAAGAATATATTTATCATAGCTACATAGGATTTGAATTATCACTGTCAAAACTGAAAGTTTTCTGAAAGCTTTGCAAAGAGAGGATAGTCAAATTGGGTTATATAGTTCATAGTTATTTTAACATCTTAAAAGATAGAATCAAAGATAACAAAGCAGGGCTTTAGGTTCCTCTGGTACAGAAATAGAATTATCACATATCCTAAAACACAGTCTCTATTGAGGCTCTGGACTAGTTGCTTCTTGAAGCTATTTACACATAATTTCCAAAAAGGACCCAATGCCTAAATCCAAACAATCTCAGCTAAGTTTCTTAGAAGGCTATGGTTTTATCTGAATGTGCATCCAGGGAATCACTACTTTCAAATTCCGAAAGTACAGGCCAAAAGCCAGAGTATGTCATCTCAAGTCACTGAGTCCAAAAATTTAGACTTCAGGAGAATAAAATGATTTGTCACAGTTGTAGACGCAATATGAGTATAGTTAGAATGCTCCTTTGGAGAATAGATAGGGAAACATTGGATTGCTTACTCTAGGAATGTCCTCTGGAAAGGCAGGAAAAGCACATCACAGTTTGTAAATTAGAAGGTCAGATAAAAAGAGGAAAACCTTTAATGAAAAGATGGCTTTTATACAATACCCATAACAATGGCCTCAAATGTAGTAGAACATGAAAACAGAGCAGGACCCAGCAATAATTTTTTTCTGTTGTACACAGGGTCTCCATGGATAGGCATCAACTCTTGAAAACAGCTAACAACATTTTATTTTAGTGACTAAAAAGAATAGACATCTGCTACAGAGCTTTCATTCAATTAGTTCTAATTCTAAGCCTTTATAAAATAATAAGAATTCAGAAAATTA
>NW_006408979.1:876769-878478 GCF_000296735.1 Chrysochloris asiatica
AAGAAAGAGAGGTGAAATACTTCTGATTGTTTAGTAAATGAAATCTGATGAATAGTAGTGGAATATCTTCAGGTATATTGCCAAAAGATGAAACAAGTGTAAAAATGGTGAGGATAGCACAGGACTGTTCAGTATTTCATTATGTTGTGTATAGGGTCACTATGAGTCAGAACTGACTCAACGTCACCTAACATAAACATATATTTTTCCTGATAAATCCTATCATGCCACTATTGTTCAGTGTATTTGTACCAGTTTTGTATAATTCCAGCTACAACAAAGACATATAGTAGTTATTCAGAGGCTTGATGAAACTTAGATGCTTATTCATCTCAACTGCAGCAATATCAAATGTCAAGTGAGTATAAATCACATGATCATTTATAGATAAAAATCTCAACCATTTAGTTTTCTGTTAACCCTCAGTGATGGCCCTTTGACATTCGCATCCTTTGCTGGATAGATAAAGGGATTTCAGATAATGTACCTGGATAATAATAAACTGATTCACTTTATGGAACAAGGGTAAAGAATGTGCAGATTTGAAAAGGAATACTGAATATGTCAACTGTTCTTCTGACATCTTTGAGAGTGTTAGCTACAGATGCACAACATAGTTATTTTGATTAATAAGGTCTTTATTATCTGGTGAGCTGCACTGTGTTGACATTAAACAGTGAACAAGACAGTAAAAACAATTGTCAACTTAAAAGTATTATTTCATTGCGATTTGTCAGATTTTCAAAAATATGTATAAGTGAAATAAGAAATATGTTAAATACTTGCAGGGCAGTGTGGTGGCTCTGTTGGATAAGCACCGGACTTCAAACCACAGATTTGACAATTCAAGTGCATCAGCTACTCCAAGGGTAAAACATGAGGCTTTCTGCTCTCACAAATATTTACAGCCTTGAAAATGGCTATGAGTTAGAACCAACTCAATGGAACTTAAGAACAACAACAGCATATTTGTAATATCTAAGGAGTAAACCAACACAGTAAGCAAAAAGGGAGAATTTGTGTGGACAATAACCTTTTAAAGAAAGGACTCACTGAGAAGTTAACATAAATGATATTTACTGGAGATTGAATAAATGTTTCAGTTTATATAATTTAATATTCAATGGATCTTGGCTGAAAGCAGAACATACCAGAAAGATGTTTACCTGTATTTATTGACTACACAAAAGCTTTCAATTGTCTAGATCTTGACAAGCTATGGACAACATTGTGAAGTATGAGTATTCCAGAACACTTAATTGTGCTCATGAGGAATCTATACCTGGACCAAGAGGCAGTTGTTCAGACAGAACATGGAAACACTGAATGGTTTAAAATTTAGAAAGGTGTGCAACAAGGTTGTATTCTTTCACCATACTTATTCAAATGTGTGCTGAGCAAATAATCAAAGAAACTGAATTATATAAAGAAAAACATTGCATCAGGATTGGAGGAAAACTCATTAACAACCTGTGATGTGCAAATAATACAACCTTGCTTGCTGAAATTGAAAAGGGCTTCAAATACTTACTGATGAACATCAAAGACCACAGACTTCGGCATGGATTGCATATCAATGTAAAGAAAACAAAAATCCTCACCACTGGACCAATAAACAACATTCGTATCAATGGAGAAAATATTGAAGTTGTCAAGGAATTCATTCTTTTTGGATCAACTATCAACACTCACAGAAGCAGCATTCAAGA
>NW_006408979.1:884377-885008 GCF_000296735.1 Chrysochloris asiatica
GCAGAAATCCCACCTTGGGGTAGGTGTCACCAGTGGCTCTCCTTGCTTGAGTCTCCCTGCTACTGGAGGCTCCACTCGAGCTGGTTCCCGTCCCGCCCCCTCAAGCCCAAAGGAGCTGGGGCTGCCGCAGCAGAAGTTTAAGAAGCCTGTAATTCTTCACACAGTGATTTCTCAAAGAAGCGGGTCTAAGGTTCTGGCACACTAAGACTCAAGCTGGCTGTGAGACTGTGGGTTCCTCCCTGGGAGGTTTAACCCGCGAGTTGCCCCACCCTGATCCCGGAGCCCACACTCACCCGCACCGCCTGGCCGCCCTGGCAAACCGGAAGCTCCTATTCCATTCACTTTAGTAACTCTTTGTTAAGATCAAGTTTCAGAGTCCCTTTGACATCCATTTTAATTTGTTCTTTTCTTTCTGTCTTTTAATGGTGTTTTGTGTTCTTCATGCATGTTTTCTGGATGTCATCCTACAACTTCTCTAGTCTTCAGTCATTAATGTTTAATGCATCAAATCTGTTCTTGAGATGATCCCTAAATTTAGGTAAGAAAAACTAGATGTCCTTTACTCCATACTGAATGTCATTTGGTAAAAAGAAGGAATGGCAGTGATGAACCTAATTATATTTACTAGCAG
>NW_006408979.1:885345-885881 GCF_000296735.1 Chrysochloris asiatica
CCCCCTCAAGCCCAAAGGAGCTGGGGCTGCCGCGGCAGAAGTTTAAGAAGCCTGTAATTCCTCACACAGTGATTTCTCAAAGAAGCGGGTCTAAGGCTCTGGCACACTAAGACTCAAGCTGGCTGTGAGACTGTGGGTTCCTCCCTGGGAGGTTTAACCCGCGAGTTGCCCCGCCCTGATCCCGGAGCCCACACTCACCTGCACCTCCTGGCTGCCCTGACAAACCAGAAGCTCCTCTTCCATTCACTTTAGTTACTCTTTGTTAAGGTCAAGTTTCAGAGTCCCTTTGACATCCATTTTAATTTTTTCTTTTCTTTCTGTCTTTTAATGGTGTTTTGTGTTCTTCACGCATGTTTTCTTGATGTCATCCTACAACTTCTCTAGTCTTCAGTCATTAATGTTTAATGCATCAAATCTGTTCTTGAGATGATCCCTAAATTCAGGTAAGAAAAACTAGATGTCCTTTACTCCATACTGAATGTCATTTGGTAAAAAGAAGGAATGGCAGTGATGAACCTAATTATATTTACTAGCAG
>NW_006408979.1:886381-888006 GCF_000296735.1 Chrysochloris asiatica
AACTTACAAATATTATGCATACAAATGAGGTCTAATATCTAAAATTCTTTCCCACAGGGTATTTGTTGTTTACATGGACCAAACAAAACTAAAGCAAAAGCAAAGAGATAATTATGAGTGTTTATGTTTCCCCAGGGTATCTTTATGCAAAAACTCAATTACAGAATTGTTCCTCGCAACATAAGCATCGGTCATTTTTCTAATTTACATGAATGACAATTTCAAAGACTTTCAACAATAGGATATGTACTAGCAGGAAATGTTAAATGAAAAAAAAAGTCATTGCATATTCATCAACTATTTTCAAACAATTTGAATGAAAATTAAGTGGGAGTTTCCTAGAGTTTATTATTTTAACCAAATATGAATTTGTATTACCTTAAATATATTTAAATCTATTTTTTACATAATTCTCATATTTTATTATTTAATATGCTCAATAATATTTATGTCATTATTAATTTCAGCAAGATAAATGGAAAGAACATTAAAGACATCCATTAGAGAGTAAAGGACATCCAGCTCTACATAGAAAACAGAAGCTCTAAATAAACTATTAACAACACTAGACTCGCATGAAAAGTCTCTGACACATGGCATTCACTAATCAAAAACTAAGTTCTAAAATAATTAGCAATTCTACATGTCTTTGGAGTCCTGGTGTCGCATTATAGGTTAAGCACTGGACTGCTAACCATGAAGTCAATGCTTCAAACTTATCAGCTATTCCTCATAAACGCTACACACAGTCACAATGAGTCAGAATAACTTAAAGGCACTTAAAAACAATGACAATATGTCAGTACGTTGAGAAGCTGTCAAATATAAAATGTTTGTCAAGAAAGTAATTTCTTGCAATATGCTTACTGAACAAAGTTTTCCTTAACCCTAGATGGTTTACTCCTTAAGACAATGTGATCCTTACAAATTATATTAACTGTCATAGTAAAAGACTGTGATCCAGTTCTAGCATGTCATTATTTTCAGTATCTATTTTCAAAAGTCTTTTTTGAACTGTAAGTTTTGAAGCTGTACTTCAAAAGGAGTGGCACTGATGAACCTAATTATATTTACTAATATAATCAACAGTCATGGAAGCAACAGTCATGAAATCAAATGGCATACTACATTAGATTCTCTGTCGCAAAAGATCCTTTAAAATGTCAAAAAGCAAAGATATCAGTTAAGGATTTAGATGTGCCTGACATAAGCCATGGTATTTTCAATTACCTCATGTGAATAGGAAAATTTGGCTTTATCATCTCAAGCTGATCTTTGAAATTTTCTGTTCAGCTCCAGGATCTTCTCATTTCCTCCATTTACTTTAGCATCTCTATGCTGGAGAGCAAGTTTCATTGTCTCTTCTGACATCCATTTTAACCTTTTCCTTCTTTCTCGTCTTCTCAATGACTTTTTACTTTCTTTGTGTATGATGTTCTTGATGTCATCCCACAACTCTTCTGGTCTTGAATGGAATATGAATAGTGTAGAATTCATCATCTAAATGAACACACCAAGATCTATCTGGAAGTACAATACTGTCTGTGATAGAATAATATATATATGCCAACAAGGAAAAACAGCTAATACCACTATTACTCAAATTTAAGCATAAACAACAAAAG
>NW_006408979.1:900739-919979 GCF_000296735.1 Chrysochloris asiatica
TTTGTAAGTACTTAACTCAGGGAAATGTTTATTAATTTATATGTATTTTTTGTTAATTTAATTTTTTGATCGTGTTTAAAGATCTATGGTAATTCTGTTTTAGTTTTCATGTTTTGCGTATTAACAGTCCTTATCAATACTTTAATCTTTTTTGTCTCATCATAGCTTTACATTTTCTAAAATTTTATTTTGTGTTTTAGGGCATATATTGTATTTCATGTTCTAGCTAGGAATTCAGCTATCCAATAATGACCATTCTCTCTTTCAATTTACCTCCTCATTGTTTATTATTCAAAAAATCACTCATAAATTCCCTCAAACATTTTTTTGTTCTTTTATCACATCTTCCTAAAGATGTTGAAATTTACTAATGTCCTGTGATCCTGAAAACAACAAATGTTAAGAAATTCCTCCATCCTTTTTTGTTCTGGGAAACAGCTTGTTGCAAAGAAACACTTTTCACTGGATGGTTGAGATAAAACTTAAAGGATGTCTACTTGTTTACCTATGACAAGGCAAGACACACATCCATCCAAATTTGTTCTTGCCTCATTAATGGTTAACTAAATTGTTTTGTTCTTACTAGCCAATTAGATTAGAATTCATTTTAACCCTGAAGCCTCTTGAATTTTAGCCTACTCTCAATCTAAACCAGCATAGAATCCCTCCTAACAGTCCCTCCTGAGAATTGTCTTGGCTTTGCTAAAACAATCTTTAATTTACTGCCCAATAATGCTTGCTGATGTCTTGTTCATCCCACTTGCCCACACCCAATTCTTTCTATTTTTGTTTTTTCTTACAATAAAAGAACAACCCGTTTTGGCAAATCCATGAGAGATTTGAAGATATTATTGTCAGAATATTCTTTCTATTCCAAACAAAAGTTCCTTTCCTCTACTTTAGTATTGCCTTTCCCCATTGCAGTTATCCTTTCAGATAAAATCTCTTACCATGCCTACATTTGGCTTTAATTTCACTTCCTTAAAATCAGTCTCTCCTCTCAATCTTTTTCTCCCACTCATTCTCATTCTGTTTATATTATTACCACATTCTCTTCCAGTAGTTTTACTTTATTGTTGTTATTATTAAATGCCATTGAGTCAGTTCCAACCCACAGCGACCCTGTTTAGGGTTCCCAAGGAGCGACTGGTGAGCTTGAACTGCTGACCTTGTGATTCAAACTGACACTGCAGTCCAGTGTATTAACCCACAGCACCAGACCAGGACTCTTCTACTTTACTAGTAGTTACCTATTTGATGTTTGATGTGGTTTTCTTTCTGACTGCCAGGATACATTTGGTGCCTTTTGAGAGCTTTTAAACTATTCTTTGGTGTTTGACCAGCTTTGAACTGTTCTTTGGTGCATGACTTACAAGTGGGTGGAAACTGGATCAATCCTGTAATGTATACTAATGCTGTTATACAGATTGTCATTTCCTTTGTCCAGGCACCAAGAGAACAGCTTTCTTTTCTTACTGTTATTTACAAAGCTTGTTGTTCTTTAGTTTGAGGGCATAGGGAATTAAGTCCATCTGCTTTGCAAATTGAAAACCTCAAAATGTCAAGGAGACCGCCAACATTCCTCTCCACACTCCATATATCTCCTTAAGAATGTACTTCTCCAGAATCTCTGATCAGGAATGCCTGTCCTGTAGCATTCTAATTATGGATTTCTAGACATCATTGGATCCAGAAATCATCTTGTCATCGTTATATATCGCTGGACCACATTTCTTAGCCTATTCCCTAAATCACTAAGGGTTATTTGATCAAAAAGATATTAGTAGTAGGTATGGGATTAGGAAACACAGTAAACTTTGTACTGCCTTTTTTCCAGAATTTCACAATTACCCTCTCTTATGTTAACAGATTTCTTGGCTTTACATACTCTGTGATCTCAGGATTCCAAAAAATATATTAGTATTTCCAATGAGTTTAGGATGACAGGGTTTGAACATGATCTCAGAAAGAATATTCATTAATGGTTGAAAATTTTGTGCTTCTATAAAAAAGGAGTAAAGGGCATTTAATACTTTTGGTAATTCTGGGCAGTTATTCAAGCGGATAAACATAGGCCTTTGTTATATTCAGGGTTAAAGTAAGCAGTCCTCAATTATGGAAGGATTTGAGAAAGTGATGTCACTGTCTTAAGAAAAATGACCTTTTCTTAGGCATACAACATTAAAAATGTCATTACTATGTTTATGTATATTACTAAAATGTCTGGCTTATTGCATCACTTCTACTGAGAAATTCTGGAAGGATTAGATTGTGTACACTTGTGATTACAAATCAAACATTTCACTAAGTGACTATATCTGATATAATAAATAGTTAAGTAATTTGATATGACAAAATATGCCAGACTATTGAACAACAACTAGATAAGAAGATGAAACTATTGGGAATTGATTGTCTCTGTTGCATGCATTATCAAAATAAAGAAACATAGACTCCATAAATTTATGCATGACACTTCTACAAACTAAAACTTTCTGTGGTCTCAACAGAATTCATAACGAGGAGAATGGAGTGTTTATGCAAGTGCAGTCTATAAAACTGTCTTCTATTATCATCAGACCTTATAACAACAACAAAAATAATACCTTCACTCAACATATAGGAGAATCAGTGAAGCCAGCAAACAGGAGAAAACAGAGAAAAGTACAGTTGATGTTGATATAGAAATTAATGTTACTGATCATTTTTAAGGTATTAAAATGAATTTATCAGACTTTAAAAATAAAAAAAATATCTCCTTGTCAACAGTATGGTAAATTTGCTAAGTGTTAGCTAGGGAAAATCAGCATTTCTCCAGGTAAGATAGTTTGGGATAAATATTGATATGTTTCCTTTTGAGAGCTATATATTCATATCCAGTATAAAGCTATATGAAATATAGGCTAGTGGTTACTAATCGGGCTGTGAACCGCAAGGTCAGCAGCTTGAAACTACCAGCTGTTCCATTGGAGAAAGATGAGTCTTTCTGTTCCTCTAAAGATTTACAGCCTAGAAACCCTGTACAGAGTCGCTATGAGTCGGAACTGACTCCATGGCACATAACAACAATAACAACATAGTTAAGAAAATCTGCATTAATGCATTCTATTCCGCTGATTGGAGTCCTGGTGTAGCGCTGCAGGTTAGTGCGCTGGACTGCAAGATCGGTTTGAGCCACAAGGTCAACGGTTCAAGATCACCTGCTGTGACTCAGAAAAACCCTATGCAAGGTCTCTATGAGTTGGACTTGACTACAGGGCACTTAACAACAATACTAACAACAATTCTGCTGATTTAATCAAATAGAATATAATCACATTAAAAATGTAACTGTAGCAAATTTGTTATAATTATTAAATGTTGTTAGTCAATCTGACTCATAGCAAGCACAGCTGTATAGGGTTTCTGAGGCCATAAAATTTTGCATGAGCATAAAACCTCATTTTGCTCCCATTGGGTGCCTAGTGTGCTCAAACCATCGACCTTGTAGTTTACAGTCCAGTGCTTATCCCACAGAGCCACCATGCTCCCCATATTTAAGGATAATAAAACTATGTTGTATGTTTTCTTAGGTGCAGTCAAGTTGATTCCAACTCATAGCAAGCTTATGCACAGCTCAATGAAACATTGCAGACTCCTGAGTCAATGTTACAATCGTTGTTATGTTTAGCTCATTGCCTCTAACACTGCGCCAGTCTCTCTCATTGGAGGATTTCCTTCTTTTTGCTGACCATCCACTTTATGAAGCATGGTATCCTTCTTTAGAGACTGGCATCACTGGTTATATGGTCGAATATGAGAGATGAACTCTGGTCATCATGGCTTCACGGAAGCATTCTGTTTGTACTTCTTATAACACTGATTTGTTTATTCTTCTGGAAGTCCAAGATACTTTTAATGTTTCTCTACAGCACAATGACTCAAATGCACAAATTCTTCTGCAGTCTTCCTTATTCATTGTCCAAGTTTCACATGAATAGGAGGCTATTTAAAATAACATGACTTGAGTAAGGAGTTCCTTAGTCCTCAAACTGGTGTCTGTTATTGAACATTGCCTTCTGTAGAAGATGTGCCTAATGCAGTATGTCATTTGATTTTTGACCATTGCTTCCATGAGTGTTGATGGTGAATCCAAGCAAAAGTCATATATATATATATATATGTTGTTGTTAGGTGCCATCGAGTCGGCACCGACTCATAGCGACCTTATGCACAGCAGAACACAACACTGCCTGATCCTCGGAACCTCACTACTGTTGGTTCCCACGCTTGAGTCCATCGATGCTGCCACTTGGCCAATCCATCTCATTGGGGTCTTTTCTGTTTCTCTGACCCTCCACCTTACCAAACATGATATCCTTCTCTAGAGACTGGTCCCTCCTGACAACATGTCTGAAGTATGAGAGATGAAGTTTGGCCATATATATGTATGCATGTATATAAAATCAGTTTGTCATATTGTGGTGGCTAGCATGTTGCTGTGATTCTGATAGTTATGTCACAGGTATTTTAAAGATCATCAGGGCCACCTGCAGTGGACAGGTTTCAGCTGATCTCCCAGGTGAAAACAGACTAAAAAGGAGAGATGGACTACTTCAAAGATTTGCTCACTGAAAATCATATGAATCGCAGTGGAATGCTGTCAGCACCAGAATATTGTTAGATATAATGTCAGAAGATGAACCTTTCAGGTTGGGAAGCACTCTAAATGTGACTGGGGAAGTGCTGACTCAAAGTAGAGTTGACTGTGTTGCCAGGAACGGAATAAAGCCCTAGATACCTTCATTTGCTGATGGGGCATAACTCAAAATGAAGAGAAACAGCTGTTAATATCCATTAATATTCAGAACATGGAAGGCATGAAGTATGAATCTAGGAAAATTGGAAATTGTTAAAAATTAAATGGAATTCATAAATACTGATATCCTAGGCATTAGTATGCTGTAATGGACTGGTATTGGACACTTTAAATCTGACAATCATATGTTTATTATGCCAGGAATGATAAATTGAAGAGGAATGCTGCCACTTTCACCATCAAAAAGAACCTATCAAGATCTATCTTGAAGTACAACACTCTCTGTGGTAGCATAAAATCCATACACTTATAAGGAAGAACAGTTACTACTACTATTATTCAAATGTACACATCAGCCACCAAAGTAAGTGATGATGAAATTGGTTCAAGTTGAAGAGAGGGCAGGCAGGTGAGAACTCTCACACTTGCAGAAAACACCCATTTGAATAGTGTGAATGGCTTGCCAACCAGAAATCAACCAGATGAAAATTAAAAGGAAAGAGCAAGCATAAAATCACTATAGCCTGATCAACTGGTCTCTTGCTTATGGAAAAAAGGTGCCCAAAATTACAACAGAATGAGGAAGAATTCTTCATATCAAGGATCAAACATATCTCCTTAGTACACTGGTTGATAGGGTTAAGCAACTTAGATTTTGGTTACCAATATTTAATGGGTATAAAGGCATGAAGTGGTTGACTTACAAGCTTTCATAAGGCTGCTTAGTGTCACAACAAGGGGAATAAGACAGACACCTAATAATAATTTTCCCCCTAACCAGATGGGTCTGGTGATGAAGGCAATAGGATTTTATGATTCAATTGCAAATAATTGTTTTCAGGTCTAATGGCAATTATCACAACTATAAATGTAGAAGAGGTGCAACTAAAAGAGGGGAGCAATTAATCTGTTATTTCAGGAAAAGGGAACCCTAGTACCATCAAGAAGGAAGAACCTGAGAACAACGAGGGATCCTAACTGGGAAAACGACAACAACAGAAATGATGTCAGAGGTGATGGTATAAAGAGACAGAACAGCAGTGGACTATAGGCCCATGGACTGAGATAAGCAGTGTGCCTTTTGACAGAAGGCTGGCTTATAAAATGTGTCCTTTGGACATTTGAACGGATATATTATACAATGTGGAGTACAAGTGAGGTGTGGCACAGTTGGTTAATGTGCTGGACTGCAAGGTCAGCTTGAACTACAAAGTTAGTAGTTCAAACCCACCAGTCACTCCTTGGAAACTCTATATAGGGTCACTTTGGGTTGGAACCAACTTGATGGCACTTAACAACAACTACAACGTATTTACAATATGATATGTGTAGCGTAGTGGTTACGAATCGGGCTGCGAACCTTAAGGTCAGCGGTTCAAAACTACCAGCAGCTCAGCGCGAGAAAGAGGAGGCTTTCTACTCCCGTAAAGATTTACACCCTCGGAAACCCTGTACAGGGTCGCTATGGGTTGGAACCAACTCGACGGCACTTAACAACAACAATGTGTACATAAAAAATAAAAGGGGGTAATAGAGATAAATACTGTTGGCTAAAGATGCGTGGAGGGGGTTGTAATCATTACAATTTGCTGAATGTGAAACTGGTGGTCTTCCCTGTAAACCGTCACTCACTCAATACACAACAAAAACTTTTAAAATAAAATAAAACACTAGTGGAATAGCTTCCAGAATCACAGCTACACGTAAGCCACCACAGATGAGTGGTAGAAATCTATGTTAGTAAAACTATAAGTAAACAAGAAGCAGTGCATACTGGATTAATATATAGTTTGTAATTGCAGATTTATTAGGTACTGAAAGTGATTTGTAGGTTATCATGGAGGCATATATGAAACACATTTTTTCCTAACTTTATCTGGATTGCTGATTTATACTCTTAAGTGAGTGCTATCACTCCCTATCTACTCATTATGTTGTTGATACATGATAGAGGGTTTTGTTGTTGGAGATTTTACTTCTCAGTATTAAATTCTTTATCAGTCAGATATGGTAAATTTAGTAACAATAACAAATCACCCCCAAAATTTAGTGGATTGAGGTAGCAAATTTTATTTCTTCTAAAGACTCATGACATTTGTGGAATAGGTTGGGGCTTTGATGAACTTGTTCCTTACTTTGAGCACCAGACTGTTGTAGTAGCTTATCATTCTGAACATTGAGGATGTCTCTGGAAAATGGATAGATAGGCTAGTAAATGGCATTGTTTATCTCATTTATGTCTCCTAATAGTCACAGAGATTATCTTCATACATCATTATCACATGGCTGGTATGTGTGGGGTTGGTCAATACTACCATGTATGTGTAAATTGTTGTTGTTGTTATATGCCGTGGAGTCAGTTCCGACTCATAGCGACCCTGTACAGGGTTTCAAGAATCATTTTATATGTCAGATGGATCTTGGCTGAAAGCAGAGAATACCAGAAAGATGTTTATCTGTGCTTTATTGACTATATAAATGCTTTCTTGTGTGGATCATGCCATTCTATGAATAACACTGCAAAGAATGGATATTTCAAATTGTGCTCATGAGGAACCTGTACATAGACCAAGAGGCAGTTGTTCAAACAAAACAAGGGAACACCGAAAGGTTTAAAATTAGGGGAGGTGTGCACCAGGTTTGTATTCTTTAACCATACTTTCTCAGTCTGTATGCTGAGTAAATAATCTGAGAAGATGGATTATATAAAGAAAAATGTGGTATCAGGATTGGAAGAAGACTCATTAACAATCTGCAATATGCAGATGATACAACCTTGCTTGCTGAAAGCGAAGAGAACTTAAAATACTGATGAAGATCAAAGACCACAGTCTTCTGTATGAGTTGCTTCTCAATATAGAGAAAACAATACATAACCACAAGATAAATAGAGAAAAGACTGAAGTGGTTAAACATTTCATTTTGTTGAATTCAACCATCAACACTCTTAAAAGCAGCAGTTAAAAAATTAAATGATGTATTTCATTGGCAAATCAGCTGCACTTCTTTAAAGTGTTCAGGAGCAAAGATGTCAGTTTGAGGATCAATGTGTGCTTGGCACAAGCCATGATATTTTCAATAGCCTCATATGCATAGGAAAGCTGGACAATGAATAAGGAAGACCATAGAAGAATTAATGCATTTGCGTTATGGTGTTGAAAGAGAATATTGAAAGCACCAAGGACAAACAAAAGAAAAAAGTCTGTGTTGAAAGAGTTCCAAGAAAGGCTCCTTGGAAGCCACAATGACCAGACTTTGTCTCTCATACTACAGACATATTATTAGAAAGAACCAGTCCCTGGAAAAGGACATCATTCTTGGTAAACTAGAGGGAAGGGTCAAAAGTGAAAAATCCCCAACAATTAATAGATCTCATCTAACAACAAATGACTATCCATATTTACTTTTGAATTCATGACTATCTTACATAATTGTTTTCTAAATATCTTTCTCTAAAATTTATTGTGGTTTTTTTTAAGAATAAGTAAATTCTGTGAAGCTAAATTAGTTTGTCAATTACTTTGACAGTTTGTTGTTGTTGTTAAATTGAATCAAATTGTTGCCCACCAGCAACTGTTTGTTGAGTATATATTTGTTTAAACTCTTATTATCTTTTTGATTAAATGTTAACCATTTGAAAAAAAATTGCACACTGTTATTTAAATTTTCAATCATGTTTGCTACTAACTTTTTACTTCTCAACAATCCTTGATCATTTTCAATATTTTTGTGACTTATCTGTGCATATTTGCTAATTGTTTTACTATTGAATGGTAATGGACTTCCTTTTCTGTATATTAGTTTACTTAAATATTAAAATAATAATAATAATAATAATAATCCATTTACTGTTTTATATAGCTTTTAATTTTACATATTTAAAATTTTATATATTGTCATTCCCTCTCTGTTAACCTTAATAATATTATTAATAGCAAAACTGTTAGTTAAAACATCTATCATTTTTCTCATGAGTATTTCTTTTCCTGTTTTACCTCAAAAGATGTTTTATAAATAATGTTTAGATATTCATATATATTTTCCTTATTTGGTGTCCTGCCAAAAAAAGAAAGTAAGAATTTAAACTTAACTGAATGATTCATCCATATTTCTGTCACCTTTTCCTTTCCGTTTTTCAAAAATTATAACAGAATGATTTCTTCTAAAGGTATAGCAATCATGCTTAAAACTCTTAGAGACTTCCTTTGTTCTTAGAATAGAGATAATACCTATGCAACTTTCTAGTTTATACTTACACAACAAAATCATTATTTTCTCAGTGATTTTCATCTGCAAGAAATTTTGCCGTTCAGAAGACACTTAGCAATGCCTAAAGATATTTGTAGTCATCATAACTGATTCTAATGGCCTTTAGCGTATAGTAGCCAAGGATCACTAAACATCTTAAATTACAAAGAACAGTCCCCACAAGAAACTATTTGGTACAAAATAACAATTTTGCCTATGTTGAGAAATCCTGCCCTAACTCCACGCATATCCCCAGTCTCCATATGCTAGATAAAATGCCTATTTGCAGTGTTTGATATACATAATGCTCAATAACCAAGTAAGGAAACTGCACAGGCTATTTTAGTTGATCCTTTCACATGTTTCAGATGTTAGCCCAATTTTTCCTTCCTTATAAATATGTCATTTATGCTTTAAAAAAAAAAAAAAAAGAGAACCTCTATTTTATAAAGTGTGTCTCTCATATATGTCTCTCATAAGCTTTACAATACTTAATAGTTTTCCTTTTCTTAAGTCTAGAGGATAGTCATGATGTAAGATTTGTCCACCTAGCACAGAATTCAGTACTTGGCTAAGAGCTGATCAATAAAAATATTTTGAATGAATGAATAAATGAATTCATTGACATTCGTCTGATTCAGTAATTTTTGGAGATAATTCTAAAACAATTTAAACATTTTTATCAACTGTCACTAATCTATTTATTTTCCTTATACTTTAATAGCCCATGATTACAACTCTTTTCTAAAATATGTTTTGTGTTTAAACTGCATATATAATCACACAGTTTATGCCTTTATTTTTATTTCTGTAGCACAACAAATTTTTTATTGTGGTAATTTTGTGTCAATTTTCTTTATTGTTTGTTTTCTTTGCAATCTGTTTTGTCCTTGACTCCTGAATAAATTTGTTTCAAAAGTTTACAAAATCTTATCATCAATATGGATGAAGATAGTATTAAATTAAATGTTGATTTACACTTAGCACTGAGTAATCTCTACTACGCGTATTTGAAAATATAAATATACATATACACACACACACACATTGGGGACTTGAAAATGTTTGTGGTAAAATATCATGACATTTTTCATTAACTTTTGAAGCATGCACACACATATGTGTGTGTATGTGTATGTGTGTCAGTTCCGACTCCTGGTGTGGCACAGTAGGATAAGCCTTGGGCTGTGAATCACAAACAAAGTGGGAAGTTCTAACCCATGGACTCATAGCAACCCTGTATAGGATTTCCTAAAAGCAGTTGTGGGTTTGAACTACTGACCTACAGTTAGCAGTCAACTGCTTATCCTACGGAACACACCAAGATTTCATAAGGCTGTTCACTTAAGTATACCAGCTGCTCTTCAGTACTCTATACAGTGTTGCTGTGAGTCAGAAATGACTCCACACAACAACAACTGCACACACACACACACACACACACACACACACACACACACACACGGCTGAGTCAAAAATTATCTGCACTCTGGCTGTAGAATTTATTTTAATCAACTTTAAAAAGACAAATACATAATTTTTCAACATAATTGCCTTGCTTTTTCAGTGCATTTTCTTCTTCTGTCAACAAGCTTTCATATTCCCTTATTTTAAAAATGTTTTATGATGAGTTGTGAGCCACAAATGCACCTCTGTCTTTACTTCATTATCAGAGGTAAATCTTTGTACTAAAAGGACTGCTTTCAGGAAGCCAAACAAGGGAATGCCTAATGGATCAAGATTAGGACTATAAGGAAGATAGTTTAACACCTGAAAACAAAGGTTTTATAGAATGTCAACAGTGCGGACAATACATTCATTGTCTTGCAAGATCGCAAAGCTCTTGGATAGCAGTCCTCTGTGTTTAATCCAAAGTTTAGGCTTCAGCTTTTTAGTGAATATCTTACAGTAATGGGCACTGTTGATTGTTGAATTTTTCTTTATGATGTTCCAGTACTGGCCCTTGAAAAGCCCAGAAAACTGTAAGCATCATTTTTCTGGATAATAGTTGACTACTGAATGCTTTCTTGGTCTGTGTGAGGATATTTCCATTTCATAGTCTGCCATTTACTTTCAGGATCATCATGAGGAATCCATGTCTTGTCTGCAACAACAATTTTTAAAAGAAATTTTCCTTCGAGCATCAGTTCAAATTTTGCTTCTAGATGTCCAAACACTTCTAGCTAGTGAGCTTGAACTGCTGACCTTGTGATTCACACTGACTTTACAATCCAGTACATTAACTCTCAGTGCCACATCATGACCAGTGTACTGGTGTGGCACTGAGGGTTAACGCGTTGGAGTGCAAAGTCAGTTTGAACCGCAAGGTCGGTGGTTCAGGTTCAACATCTGTTCCTTGGAAACCCTCTATAGCATCACTATGAGTCAGAAATGATTTGATGGCACTTAACAACAACATATATATTTGCTCTTGAACACTGTCACATAAGCAGATTTGCCTAATGTTGATGTAGTATGTCATCTGATTTCTTGACTACTGGTTACATGAATGTTGATGGTGAATCCAAGCAAAATATTGGATATATATTGTTGTTGTTAGGTGCCATTGAGTTGTCACTGACTCTTAGTGACCTTATGCACAACTGAATGAAATAATGCCAGGTCCTGATCCAACCTCACAATTGTTGTTATGCCTGAGCCCATTGATGCTGCCACTGTTTGAATTCATCTTATCAGGGATGGTTCTCTTTTCCTCTGACCCTTCACTTTACCAACTATGATGTCCTTCTACAGGTACTGGTCCCTCTTGATAATATGTCAGAAGTATGAGAGACGAAGGCTGGCCATCCTGGCTTCCAAAGAGAATTCTGGCTATACTTCTTCCAACACAGATCTGTTTCTTCTTTTGAAGTTCAGAGTATATCCACTATTCTCCTCAAACAACCTAATGCAAATGCATCGAATCTTCTACAGTCTTCCTTATTCATTGTTTAACTTTCACATTCATATGAGGTTACTGGAAATACCATGGCATAGTCCTCAAACTGACATCTTTGCTCTTCAACACTTTAAAGAGGTCTTATGCAGCAGATTTGCCTAATGCAAAACATTGTTTTATTTATTGACTGTTGCTTTTGTGAGTGTTGATGATGGATATGAGAAAAATGAAGTAAATGACAACTTCAATATTTTCTCCATTTATGTGAATGATATTTATTGGGCCAGTGGTGAGGATTTTTATTAGCTTTGCATTGAGGCATAGCCCATACAAAAGACAGAGATAGGCTTTGCTCTTCATCAGTATTTTAAGACCTCAATGCTTTCAGCAAGCAAGGATGTATCATTTGCATATTGCATATTGTTAAGGTGTATTTTTCCAATCCTGATGCAACGTTTTACTTCATATAATCTAGCTTCTCTGATTAATGTTTCAGCATACAGATTAAATAAAATTCCTTAATTTTAATCCCATAGATATTTCCTTGTTCTATTCCAACAACTGCCTCTTGGATTATGTGAGGTTCATTATGTGCACAAGTATGTATTCTAGAAAACTCATTCTTCACAATGTTGTACATAGCTAGGCATGAGCAATAAAATAAAAAGCCTGTGCATAGTCAATAAAACACAGGTGAACATCTTTTTGTGTTTTGTGTTTTCAGCCACAATTAATCTAACGACAGCAACAATATCCATTGTTCCACGCCCTCTTCTGAACTTCAATTGCACTTCCAGAAGTTCTCTGTCAATGTATGGTTGTAACTGTTTTTGTTTTATCTTTATTAAAACTTTACATATACGGGAGAACAATGATATTGTCTGATGATTTCTGCATTCTGTTGGTCACGATGGGAACAATAATAATACAGCAATGTACATTCATCTAATCATTGCAAATACAACAAGAAAATGACAAATAATTCAATTAAAAAATGGATGCAAGACACGAACAGACACTTCACCAAGGAAGACATTCAAGCAGCAAACAAACCTATTAAGAAATTTTCACAATCATTAGTAATTAGAGAGATGCAAATCAAAGCAACAATGAGATATGTCACATCAGCAATAACAGTGAAGATACAACAAGTAGAGGATAATAAAGGCAGACAAGGATGTGAAGAGACTGGGACTCCTAAACTGCTGGTGGGAATGCAATATTGTTCAGCCACTATGGGTAATGCTATAGCCCTTCTTCAGAAAGTTGTAAATAGAAATACCATATGATTCAGCAATTTCTCTACTTGGTATATATCCACAAGAAATACGAACTAGAACATGAGTAGATACTCACACATCAGTGGTTATTGTTTCACTATTCACAATAGCAAAAATATGGAGACAACCTAAGTGCCCATCAATGGGAGAATGGATAAACAAACTTTGGTACATACTTACAATGGAATACTATATATGTACGTCAAGGTATACTATGTATATACTTGAAGGTATACTATGCTACCTTGAAGTATAGCAATGAAGCTACAACCCACTGCATAAGATGGATGAAATTTGAGGACATTATGTTGAGTGAAATTAGTCACAAAATGACAAATATTGCATAAGACCATATTTGTAAAATCTTAAGAAAATGTACCCATACTAAAAGTAAACAACAACTACAAAAAGTCTTTGTTGGTTACCAGAGTTGGTAGGAAGGGGAGGGTGGAACACTGGTTGGATATTGTCACATCATAGCTCAGGTGTTAGGTAGGGCAACTTACAAGGAAAGAGAGAGTAATACACAAAAAGACAGAGGGGAGTGGAAGAACAAGGTAGATAGGGAAACACTTAAGTAGGTGATTGGCTACTACAAGAACAAGCTAATTGTTCACTGGGGAGCCATCAAGGCAAGCAATTCAGTCCCTTCA
This sequence comes from Chrysochloris asiatica, assembly GCF_000296735.1. Taxonomy (NCBI): domain Eukaryota; kingdom Metazoa; phylum Chordata; class Mammalia; order Afrosoricida; family Chrysochloridae; genus Chrysochloris; species Chrysochloris asiatica. Next base: position 914,618 of record NW_006408979.1, read on the forward strand.
GTACAAATCACCCTTTAAGACTGAAACTCAGAGGGAGCACATGAGCAGGCATGTGAGCTTGCTGGCAACCATATTGGTCTACTGGTGGGTGGACGTAAGGGAAAGACACCAATGAAGATATGGGCTGAATTCGACCTCATTCCATTGACTCTCATAGACCTGGAGATGAAAGAGAGAAGAGAGAGGATCAGTTGGTCTTAAGTGTGGTGAGCCCTGAGGACTCCTAAGCCCATGGACAAGGACCTAGCCACAGAGGGCTAGACCGAGAGTAAAGCATCCAACTGATATGAAGTGAGGGGAGATGCACAAGAATGCCCAAACTTGTGGATAGTACCCATTTGACCTAGCTTTGATGACTTGATGATCAGAACTCAAATAGAGGAAGATAAAGAAATTTGATAAAAGAAACAAGTGTCAATTGCTACAATTTGATGAACTTGATCTATACTTATGGATGTTGTTGTTGTTGTTAAGTGCCGTCAAGTCGGTTTCGACCCATAGCGACCCTGTACAGGGTTTCCGAGGCTGCAAATCTTTACAGGAGCAGAAAGCCTCATCTTTCTCTCGAGGAGCCACTGGTAGTTTCAGACTGCTGACCTTAAGGTTCGCAGCCTGATTCGTATCCACTGCACTACCAGAGCTCAGGGAAGGAGTCTTATATATCCCTGTGTGCGTTTGTTTGTTTGTTTTTGTACATCAAAGAGAAAGAAAAACAAAGAGAGAGAGATAAGCAGGGAGGGGGTTTCCTGGTAAAAGGTACAATCTATGATGGGTTTTGTGGGAGGAAGAAATGATGCATGTGCTAGAGGGTAGACATGCATTGACATGTGTTATAGGACAGGCATTGTACAACCTGAGGGAGTTTGGAAGAGTAAAGATGGGAATGGCAGGAAACACAAGGAGGAATACAGTGGTTAAAGTGAATAAAGGTAAATGTTGTTAAATGGATGCATGGAAGAGATTGTAACCACATAATGAAGTAAAGTATAGATTTTTTTAATGAAAAACTAATGATCTGTTCTCTTAACCTTCACTCAATTCACAATTAAAATTTTTAAATAAAAAAAATATAAATAAAAACATATTTGCAATGAAGATGTCACTGGTCTTGCAAAATTCTATCATGTGATCTCCAGCATCATTTTCATTGCCAACGCCCTATTTTCCAACTACTGATCCTTACTCTGTTTTCATCCTTTGCATTTTAATCAACAGTAATTATCAAAATATCTTGTTTGCGTGAATGATAAATCTTAGACTGAATAAATTAGCTTGAACCACAGACTTTCTGACTCCCAACCATGTGCTTAACCACTGTGTTCTAGAGCATCTCCTAAAATTAATGTTTAGACCCCCATTTTTTTTTTCTTATGAATGTTCTTATAATTTATGTATTTATTTACTAGGAGAATAAACAGTTCACAAGTTTTCATTCATTTATTATCTACATAATAATTTTGCAAACCCACCCAATAGGATTCTTCAGATTTTTCTCCAAGTAATTGGAGTCTTAGTAGTATTTATTTCCTAACTCTAACCCCTGGTGGATAGGTAGTGCCTTTGTGCTTGGCAGTTCACACATCTCCCTGAACTTCAAAACAGCCAGCCCATTCTCTTCTCTCTCTCATCTCAAGGTCATCAGGCGTCTATGGAATATGGCCAATCTCATCCCATTTCTTCTTCACTGCATTTCTCCCCTTTCGACTCACAAGTTGACCAAGACAGTCGCCAGTGAGCATACACACTGTTCATATCTTCACAATGAGTTTCAGTCTTAGAAAGGGCTTTACTCGGATAGCCTGACTTTTCTTGACTTGATGGCTCCAGGACAAACAGCTTACTTGATAATGTCACAGCCAAACATTGTGCTTCTTTATTTTTTTTTAATTTATTTTTTTTATTTTTTGCCTTCTCTCCCCATTGGTATTTCTTTTAAGAAGTATCTTCTGAACCTCTAGCCATACTGAATTTATCTACATGTCTTTTCAATTGGGAATGTCACACTCCTGAAGGTTCTGAGTGGGGCTTAGCATTCCATATAAGGCCCCATATTGCACCAAGGATTAATAAGAAGCCTGGTTTCCTGGGTGCATTCTAGACCCACTTAGGAAAGCCCAATCCCTTATAGGCTGAAGATGGACTTACAAGTTTTCTGTAATCATAATTCCCAATACCCCTTGTTGTTGTTGTCAGGTGCCATTGAGTCGGAACCGACTCATAGTGATCCCATGCACAGCAGAACGAAACAATGTCCGATCCTGGGCCAATCTCACTACCGCTGCCACACTTCATGCCATCAATGATGCCACCTGGCTGATCCATCTCGTTGGAGTCATCTTCTTTTTCTCTGACCCACCACCCAACCAAGCATGATATCCTTCTTCAGTGACTGGTCTCTCATGAAAATATATCCGAAGTATGATAGGCCAAGTTTGGCCATACTGGCCTCCAAGGAGCACTCTGGCTGCACTACTTCCAAGACAGATCTGTTGGCTCCCTGTCTGAAGTCTTTTGGAAGCCCATGGCACTGTCATTATTCTTATCCAACACCATAATTCAAAAGCATTAATTATTCTATGGTCTTCCTTATTCACTGTCCAGCTTTCACATGCATATGAGGTTATTGTAAATACCATGGCTCAGCTCAGGTGCACCTTAGTCCTTAAGATGACATCTATCTTTGCTCTTCAACACTTTAAAAAGATCTTGTGCAGCAGATTTGCCCAATGCAATACATTGTTTGATTTCTTGACTGCTGCTTCCATGAGTGTTGATGGTTGATCCAAGAAGAATGAAGTCCTTGACAACTTCAATCTTTTCCTCCATTAATAAGAATGCTGTTTATTGGTCCAGTGGTGAGGATTTTTGTTTTCTTTATATTGAGATGTAATCCATACCAAAGGCTGTGCTCTTTAATCTTCATCAGTAAATGTTTTAAGTCCTCTTCATTTTCAGCAAACAAGGTTATAAAATCTGCATACTGCAGTTTGTTAATGAGTCTTCCTCCAATCCTGATACCACGTTTTTTTCTGCATATACCCCAGCTTCTTGGATTATTTGCCAGCATACAGGTTGAATAAATATGGTGAAAGAATACAACCCTGTTGCACACCGTTCTCAACTTTAAACCATTCAGTGTTCCCATGCTCTGATTGAATAACTGCCTCTTTGTCCATGTACAGATTCCTCATGAGTACAATAAAGTGTTCTGGAATGCTCATACTTCACAATGTTGTCCAAAGCTTGTCATGATCCACACAATCGAAAGTCTTTACATAGTCAATAAAGCACAGGTAAACATTTTTCTGGTATTCTCTGTTTTCAGCCAAGATTCATCAGACAGCATCAGTTTTATTCCTTGTCCCATATTCTCTTCTGTATCTGGCTTGAACCTCTGGAAATTCTCTGTCAGTGGATGCTTGCAGCTGTTTCTGTATTACCTTTAGTAAATCTTTACTCGCATGGGATATTAGATATTGTCTGATGATTTCTACATTCAGTTGGGTCACCTCTCTTTGTAATGGGCACAAACACAGATCATAGACCCTTGTTATTCCAAGATTGGGCATACACCAAAATCTACTTCTTTCCCATTTAGCTAAAGAACACCTTTTTTTGTCTACCTCCATTCCCCTTCTTGTGCATTGCCTACCCTTCCTATTTATTGTCCTCCCTGTTCCTCCATTCTATCCCCTAACCTATGAGTTACTGTTTCTCCCTCACACTCCTGGTAACACTCAAAGAATTATTATTTTAGCATGGAAATCTTCTCTTAAGTTATTGCAGTAATGATCTTAAGCAATATCTGTTCTTTTGTGCCTGATTAATTTCATTCATCATTATGTCCTCAAGGTTCATTCATGTTATTCAATGTTTTATAGTTTAATCATTATTCTTCAAAGTAGCATAGTGTCCCATTGTGTGTATGTATCAAAGTTTTTATTACCCATTCTTCCACTGATGGGCACCTAGATTGTCTCCAACTTTTTGCTATTGTGACTAGTACTATGATGAACATTGGTGTACATATATCTACTTGTATTGTTTGTGGATATATACCAAGTAGAGGAGTTGCTGAATCACAAGGCATTTCCATTTCCAAATTTCTGAGTAAACCCCATATAATTTTCTAGAGTGGTTGAACAAACGTGCAGTCCCATCTGAAACATAGGAGGGTCCCAGTCTCTCCATATCCTAACCATCTTAGCTATCCTCTGCTTTTTTGAACTTTGATTGCTGGTATAAGATGATATCTCATTGTTGTTTTGATCTGCGTCTCTCTAATAGTTAATGATCGTAAACATTTCTTCATTTTTGTTTGCTGCCCAAATGTCTTCCTTGGTGAAGTGTCTGTTCACGTCCTGTGCATATTTTTTAATTGGGTTATTTTCCTTTTTCTTATGGATTAATTGTAGTTTCCTATACATTTTTTAGATTAATTCCTCATCTGATATGTCATTGCAAAAATGTTTTTCCCATTCTGTGAGCTCCATTTTCACTCTTGGTGAAATTTTTTGATGCACATAAATTTCTAGTTTTAGTATGTCACAGTCATTTGTTTTGTTATCTATTGTTTGTGTGTTTTTACAATGTTTAATAGTCTATGTAGGCAATATATTAGAGCCTTTAAGTTTTTCCTGATTTTTCATAGATGATATTTATAATTCTGGGATTTACATTTAGATCTTTTATCCATGTGGAGCTAATTTTTGTATATGGGGTGAGATATGTGTCTTTTATCATTCTTTTGCAAATTGATATCCAGTTTTGTCAGCACCATTTATTGAAGACAGTATTTCTTCCCCATTTATTGTACTGTGGCTCTTTGTCAAAGATCAGTTGATTTATGCAGATGGATTTATTTCTGAGTTCTCCATTCTGTTCCATTGATCTGTGTATTTTTAAATGTCCCAATATCAGGCTGTTTTGATCACTGTGGCTTATCAAGCCTGATGACCATGAGATGAGAGAGAGACTAGGATATGCTGGCTGGTTTGAAGTTCAGGGAGATGAGTGAACTACCAAGCCCAAAGATACTATATACCCACTGGGGGCTAGAGTTAAGAAATAAATACTAATGAGACTACTATTACTTGGAAAAACTGAAGAATCCTATTGGGTGGATTTGCAAGTTTTTAAATCAGGAAGTAAGAGGCCTCCCACTTTGTTCTTTCTCTTAAGTAGTACTTTGCTTATCAGAGGTTGTTTTCCCTTTGTGGTCTTTTTTCCATCTCTTCATAGAAAGTTGTTGGAATCTGGTTTGGGATTGCATTATATTTGTAGACAGCTTTGGGTATTATTGACATTTTCACAATGTTAAGTCTTCCTACATATGAGCATGGTATATGCTTCCATTTTTGTT
>NW_006408979.1:921994-922582 GCF_000296735.1 Chrysochloris asiatica
TGACCCTCCACATTGTCAAGCATGATATCCTTCTCCAGGGACTGGTACATCCTAATAACATGTCCAAAGTATGAGAGACAAAGCCTAGCCATCCTGTCTTTTAAGTAGAGTTCTGACTTTACAACTTCCAGTACAGATGTGTTTGTTCTTCTGACAATCCATAGTACATTTAATATTCTTCTCTAACACCATAGTTCAAAGACATACATTCTTCTATGATCTTTCTTATTCATTGTCCAACATTCACATGCATATGAGGTTATTGAAAATATCTTGTCTTGGTATGAGTACACTTAGTTCTTAAACTGATATCTTTATTCTTGAACACTTTGAAGTGGTCTTATGCAGCATGTTTTCCTAATGCAAAGATCTGTGACTTCTTTATTGCTGCTTTCATAAGTGTTCATTTTGAATTCAAGAAAAATGACATTTTTGACAACTTCAATTTTTTCTCCATTAATCAAAATGTTATTTTATTTGTCTAGTTGTGAGGATTAATTGTACTTCTAAGAAATCTGTACCTAGACCAAGAAGCAGTTGTTCGAACAGAACATGGGAACACTGAAAGTTTTAAAATTGGGAAAGGTG
>NW_006408979.1:922948-923531 GCF_000296735.1 Chrysochloris asiatica
TGACCCTCCACATTGTCAAGCATGATATCCTTCTCCAGGGACTGGTACATCCTAATAACATGTCCAAAGTATGAGAGACAAAGCCTAGCCATCCTAGCTTTTAAGTAGAGTTCTAACTTTACAACTTCCAGTACAGATGTGTTTGTTCTTCTGACACTCCATAGTACATTTAATATTCTTCTCTATGAATATTCCATAGTTCAAAGACATACATTCTTCTATGATCTTTCTTATTCATTGTCCAACATTCACATTCATATGAGGTTATTGAAACTATCTTGTCTTGGTATGAGCACACTTAGTCCTTAAACTGATATCTTTATTCTTGAACACTTTGAAGTGGTCTTACGCAGCATGTTTTCCTAATGCAAAGATCTTTGACTTCTTTATTGCTGCTTTCATAAGCGTTCATTTTGAATTCAAGAAAAATGACATTTTTGACAACTTCAATTTTTTCTCCATTAATCAAGATGTTATTTTATTTGTCTAGTTGTGAGGATTATTGTTTTCATTACGTTAAGGTACAGCTCATACTGAAGGCTGTAGTCTTTGATCTTCATGAGTAACTATTTAATCCCTTTCA
>NW_006408979.1:924781-925957 GCF_000296735.1 Chrysochloris asiatica
TGTTGATGCCATTTTTTACTTATATTAAACAAATTTTAGTTGTTGTGAATTAAATCACATTGTTCAATGATTTCCACATTCTGTTGGATTACTTCTCTTTGAAGAAGGGCAAAAATATGGATCGCTTCTTATCAGTTACCCAGCTTGCAATATTCTGTTTCTGTTCATAATGTTTTCCTTTTCTGGCACTTTATCTGACACTGTTTGGCTGGTATTTATAAGATTATCAACGTCTAAGCATTCATTCAGTAGTCTGCCTCTCTTTCTTCCTAATCTGTTTTAGTTTGGAAACTCCACTGAATCCTGTCCACCACAATTGGCCCTACTGGCATTTAATATATCAGTGGTATAACCTCCAACTATAAGGAGTCCTGGTGAGGTATTGTGGGATTAACACTGGACTGCTAACTGCAAAATCAATGGCTCAAACCTACCATCTGCTTTTTGGAAACCCTATAGAAAGTCATTATGAGTTAAAACGGACTCAAAGGCACTTATTTAACAACAACATAGATTCCTGCATCATAGCAACATGCAAGTCACCATTACAAACTGATAAACGATTGTTGGAGACATCTGACGTACAGAACTATAATGTAATAAGTTTGCAAATTTGAATTAATTCTATGTATCAGCAATCAGAAGTTAATACATATATTGATTTCTCTTATCTTCTTCCTCTTTGTAAAGATAATTGATTTTTCAAAGAAAAAATGGATTGTAAAATAAACAGAAATTTATTTTTATGTCTTTTACTTACTTTACAATACAGTTCAGAGTATCTGTCCCAACAATATAATATAATGGCTAAAGGGACAGTGTCTGAACCACACTGCCTCAGTTCAAATAATGATATTACTGATCTGGCCTCTGTTGCTTCCTCCATAAAAGGGTAAAGGTAATACTACCTTACCTTATTAAAAAAAAAAAAAAAAAAAACTATATTGTGAACTGAATAAATTTTTACAGAGCAGCTCATTAGTTTTATATTCGGTGAATCATATACTTCATATCGTTGCATAGTTGCAACCCTCTCCATGCACCAATAGTTAACAGTATTAACCTCTATTCACTTTATTACATTCTTCCCTGTCATTGCTGCTAATTTCATCTTTTCTCTGATACAATCCCTCTTGTTGTATATTGCCTGCCTTGTCATCCATGTCAACATGTATC
>NW_006408979.1:926057-927283 GCF_000296735.1 Chrysochloris asiatica
TTTCATCTTTTCTCTGATACAATCCCTCTTGTTGTATATTGCCTGCCTTGTCATCCATGTCAACATGTATCTAATTTCAAGTTCTTGAATAATTCCTCCCTCCCAACTATAACCAACATAGTTTGTTTCTTTTATCATGAAAGTCTTTTTATTTTTTTTAACTTTTTACAATATTGGTCTCATACAGTATTTTCCTTTTGTGATTGACTAATTTGACTCAGCATAATGTTCTTCAATATCAACTATATAGTTGAGAGGTGTTTCACAGATTTATCATCATTCTTCAAAATTTTGTGACATTCCATTGTGTGCATGTACCAAAGTTTGTTTAATCATTTTTCTGTTTATGGGTATTTAAGCTGGCTCCATCTTTTTGATAAGTCTCTTTAGACAGCATATAGAAGGATCCTGTATTCTTATCCATTCTGATTTCTATTTATTTTGACTAGTACATTAAATCCATTTGCATTCAGTATAATTATAAATAGATATGAATTGATTGCTGTAAATTTTCTATGGTTTTTTTTTATGTTGTGTTAATGGTTACAAAATCGTTCAGATTTTCCTCTTTTCAAAATTTGATGCACAAGCATACTATTCTTCTGTTACATTACCCTGTAATGTATCAGTTTTTCCTAGATTAAAGCAGTTTGTTTTATCTTGAAATCTAATTGATTTCCTTGTCATTTGAAAGTTATGTATTTACACTGTTTCCTCTGTTTGCTATTGTAGTTTACTTCATTATAATATGTTGTGATTGACTTCACTGACAACTCTGGTTCCCTATTTTCAGTCTTGTAGATTTGTTTTACTTTAAATAACTTCTATACCTAGATTGCAGTCCTGGTGTGGCTCTGTGTGTTAATGCTCCAGACTGCAAAGCCATTTGAATTGCAAGGTCATTGTTTCAAACTCACCAGGTGCTCCTCAGAAACCTCATACAGGGTCACTATGGGTCAGAATTGACTCGACGGCAAATGATAACAACAGCAATAATACCTGGAATGGGAGTCCTGGTGTGGCCTGTAGGATAAGCACTGGATGGCAAGGTCAGTTTGAGTCACAAGATCGGCAATTCAAACTCACTAGCTGCTCCTTGGAAACCCAAAATAGGGTCGCTATGAGCCAGAATTAATTTAGAGGCTCTTCACAACAACAGCAATATATCTGGATTAGGTTAGGTTCTGAGTCCGGCTGTGATATATAGTAGTCTCAACTTGTTGTCT
>NW_006408979.1:928258-929643 GCF_000296735.1 Chrysochloris asiatica
TGAGGTTGTCCTATTTATAAAAACAAATAGTGCCATTGTTGGAACAGGAGTGGAGAAATCTCTAGTGTTCTCCCGCAATTCAAGGATTTCACAAGGTGATCCTGGAAGGGATGTGACAGCAGAGACCCTAACCCTTGATGGAATTCCTATTGGCCTCAGTGTTATGTATGTTCAATCCGGTTACTCCGAAAGCAGTTTGTGAGGCCCTTGGTGGAGTTAGTTTCAGTGTCTGTTAGGACCACAGGAAAACTGAGGGAAGGGTGACTGGTTAAATGCTGTTCTGGTGGCTCTGAGGGTTTTGTAGGTCTGGAACCAAGCACTCCTGAATGAAGGGAACAAAATGGCTCACCACAGCAGTGCATCAAACCATAAACTCCCACTGATGTAGCTCCCAACCATGTGGCTCCAAACTTCTGGAGACCATTGTCTGTGATGAGGGTAGTTGAGGGTGGGACCTGGCCACACCTTTGCTCACCAAGGAAGCATCCGGGAAAAAAGAAAAAAAATCACACCTTTCCCATTCCCCATGTGAATCTGCTCTACCAGGACACCTCTGCTGCCAAAGCTGCTCACAAGATGATTGAGTCATGCTGGACCAGCTATTCACCAGTCAATCTCCCATTTTTGCCATTCTTGCTATGCTTATCCTCCAAGCAAGCACTCCATTCACCTCTTTAACCCTTTTTCTGAAGTTCAGCATACCAGAATTTTTATCTGTGTCTGTTTTATTTGGTCTCTCATATCTTTGTTGTAGAAGGTCTGTGTAGTGCTTCTGCTAGTCTACCATCTTGCTAGAAGTCTCTATCTTATTTTGTTGGTATGGGAAAATAATATGTTAATACATGTGAAAGATAAAATAGCTTAAAATACATGGTGAGTGATAAACACACTATCATTATTATATTTTATTATAATATCTCAATTTAATAAATATGCATCCAGTTCTACATTTGTAAAACTGGACTTATAACTTTCATTATAAACATGTTGCATAATAGTCTTAAAGAATTCCTTACAGGAGATATTTACTGTATGCATTTTTAATATGACTTTTATTGTATAACAGATCATACCAAAAGAGTTGGTTCAAACTACAACCATTTCATTAGATTAGTGTTTAGTGTGTTAACTGGGCAATTATTCTGAATTAGTCCACATGAACTGCCCTTTTCTGGGCTTCCTCTTATGTCTGTTGTCAGTAGGCAGATTGACTGATAATTGGCTGTTCCAAAATGTCTTAGTTCATTGGCCAGCTGTTACCCAATGTGATGTGAGTAACTCAGTCATGTGTCTTTCATCACTTGATAGGTTTTCCTCATGGTAACAGTGACAAGAGCTCAAAGGGCCTCAAGAGTGGACATGTCCTTTGGCTATCTAAAATGAGG
>NW_006408979.1:931704-933035 GCF_000296735.1 Chrysochloris asiatica
TACAACCACTATGCTAGCAGAGCTCCTTGTAAAGTAATATATAATATACAATATATGATGCAGAATTTGTCTAGCTTACTGCTACAATTAAAATTTATAAAGTTGTAGTGTTTATTGCAGCCTGAAAAATACTGTATTTAACATTTATTTATAATTTTTAAATTATTCTCCTCTCATTTTTGGGGCCACATATATTTTCAAATATATGGAATTTTTGCAATTGAACTACATTTCATCATGATTGCTTTTATTTTCTTACTCCTCAGTTGCAGTGATAAAACATCTGCTTTAATTTAAGTGTTGTGGACCATCATACCAGTTACAGTAAATAATAAAAACTACTAATTAAACAACAGGTTTTCAGTTTGTAGGTTTGTGTTTAATTAGCTAGATCATATCTACTTAATATAGCATTACAATAACAGAAGATACTGAATACATTTCTATTATCCATTGCCAATACTTTCTATGCTAAACTCCTGATGATATTAGCTTCATACAAGGAACGGCTGCTCTGCTCTACCCAAAAACAAAGCAAATTTAATTGTTAATATAGAATGAAAAATTATGCTAAGGATTCTGGTATAATTTTTTACCTCTGTTTTCAAACATAGTGTTTCCTAACTCTACATGAAATTACTATAATTTTTAAAATGAGTTTTTATGATATGTGCCACTTTTCCCTCTAGTCTTAAAGCTCTAGGAAAGAATACAAATGTCTTTAAGCTTAATGTTCTGACTTTGTATTATGCAATGGTGTTTACTGTGCTACTTATATTTATATTTGAAAACATTGTCAAAATAGATATGAAAAACTAGCAGGCTTTAAATAGCCCAAATTATGAATTCTATAAATTCAAAAAAAAATTGTGGAACATTGTGAATGTATTCCCAACAAATAACACCTTCCACTATTCTGTATTTAGAAGAAAATCAATAATTTAGATAGTTAATTAATGTTCTACTTTAATCCTTCTACTTCAGAATATCAACTGTATCATCCAGAAATATTTCTTATCAAGGCTTATACTTTTTCACTATTAAAGATAGAAGAGTTCAGAAGGAGAGTATGTAATCTTGACAAGGGAAGTGATAAGTATTCGATAAGGTAGTTTCAAAATAATATTGAAATTTTAGTACATTTCAAGAAAGCTTTAAGTTGAAACTAACCTCTACCTGGAGACAATGGAAGTATTTGCTTATGCCACAATGAAAATAAGCAAACACTCAAGATGTGGTTTAGTGGGGAAGTATTTTCAGGTTCACATCTTGTGTTCTCATTTTTGAAAAATATAGGGTGCTCTTAATTCAAAACAAATACAGAATTGAGT
>NW_006408979.1:933841-935306 GCF_000296735.1 Chrysochloris asiatica
GGGGCTGCCACTGATCAACCCAGTGTCTGCGTATGCTGTCCCCAGCAGGGAGGAAGTAGTGAATTATCAATGTCATAGCATTTCTTAGATTTAGAGAAACATATGAAAAACTGTGGTCACTAAAGTATTTCTATGCATTGTAACTGCATACTTTCCTCTAATTTATGTTTGTTCCAGTACATTTTGTAGGCAGAAATACTGATGTATATCTTACACATGTGTATAGACAATCTTCAGTTAGTTGTAAACACTTGCTCTAAAGAGGGCATTTAACTCAAGGAATATGTGATCACTCAAAAGTAATTTAGGCAATCTGACACTAAGAGGGATATCTAAATAGGAAGGCATTTTAAAAATTAAGAAAATTTTACTTAATTATCTCCTTTCCCAAATTTCTCACTCTTACAATATTTCTTGTTCACTGTGAAGAGGCTTCTACAGTACTTGTTTTACGGTATTCAATTTTCCCCAACAACTTCTCTTTTCTATCTAGTTTCTTCTTGACTCTCTGTAGCTCTGCATTTTCCTTTCTTTACATTAAAAAAAAACAAAACAAACAAACAAAAAAAAACAACTCATCTAGATGTTTTTCAATTTAAGCTTATTTCTCACTCATAACCTCAACAAACATTCTGAGTTCCTGAACAAAATCATACCCCTGTTTGAAAATCAGAGTCAGGGTGTTTACAGAAAATTGAAAGTAGACAAGAAATAATATATTCTGTTAGAGTTAGTGAGGGTAGGTGGAAGCTGTGATAATATGCAATTGATAATAAATTATTTCTCTTAAGTGCTTTCTATTCATTAGCTCACTAATAACACAAAACTCAATGAAGTTAGTATAATAATTATTTCTTCTATTTTGCAGACGAAGAAGTTGTTTAGAAATTAAATACCTTGCCAATTGAACACCAGTAAGTAGCAAGACTTACCTTCAGAATTTAACTCCAGCACCCATGCATACGATAGTTATCTAGTGTTGTTAGAACAAAAATGCCATAGGTAAACCATTTTAAGAGACAAAATATTGTTTTCTCACAGCTGAGAAGGCTAAATTGCCCAATTCAGGTTGTCTCTAAAGGAAGGCTTTCTCTAGCTCTCAACTCTGGGGAAGGTTCTTATGCTTTAATTCCTTAGTCGTCTTCATGTGATATAGCATCTATCTTTTCCTATCTCTATTTCCTCCTCTATTTGATTAATTTCTCTTATAATTCAAATATATTGACTAAGAGCAGACTCTACACTAACACCATCTCATTAACATAATAGAAAATAATTCCCAATGGGTCAAACCACAGGTACGCTGCTGTTGTTGAGTGATGTTAAGTCAGTTCCAACTCATAGTGGCCCTGTATAGGGTTTCTGAGTAGCAGCTGGTGAACTTGAACCACCAACTTTGGGTTCAAACCAACCTTGCATTAACTCACAGCACCACATAAGGACTCCAGTGCAATACACTAGAAGT
>NW_006408979.1:947414-954895 GCF_000296735.1 Chrysochloris asiatica
GTTTTAATTGGAAACTGTCTCTTTAAATTAAGAGGAGATCTGTGCACATGCATAGGAGAACCCTCCGAGGATGGGGCTGGGGTGCCCACTAGCTCAGGCACCCCTATACCCACCAGAATGGAGGTGCACAGACAGCAAGGGACCAATGAACAGCTACCAAAAGAAAAGAATGCCCACACCTTTATCTCAGTGGTTCTGCCAGGCGTCTGTGGCTGCTCCGATCCTTCCCCCACTTGGTCTTACCCAATATAGTGGCTCTTGGAGCAGTCGAGTGTCCTGGACTAGAAAGCAATAGATTTCTTGCTTCTGCCACAAATTCCCCCTGCTGTAAGCCTTCCAACCTTCTAAATATTACTTTACATGTGGTTCAGAGTTCTGGGACCATCCCCTGAGCCTGCTTGATCAGGTATTCTGTATTGTTGTTGGCAGAGCTCTTTACTACACGTCCACCTGGTCCGCCATCTTTTTTTGTTTGTTCTGTCGGGCAATATGATTATTTAAAATATGTGCCAGATGTCGAGTGAAATAAAATGAGATCCAGATATCTTAAATGATTCGCTAAAGAAATATTTGTCCCATACTGGCAAAAACATGGCAATTATTGAAAGAAGGAAATACTATATTTGGGTATTTCTTTTTTGTTATGTTTACCTATTGGCTATGTTTGAAAATCCTCACAACTGGACCAATAAATAACATCATGATAAATGTAGAAAATATTGAAATTGTCAACCATTCTTTTTTTTTTTTTTTTGGATCCACAATCAACACTCATGGAAGCAGCAGTCAAGAAATCAAAAGACATGTTTGCTCTTGGAAAATTTGCTGCAAAAGACTGCTACAATGTTACAGAACAAAGGTATCAGTTTGGGGACCTGACCCACATGATAGTGTTTTCAATCATGTCACATGCTTATAAAAGTAACACAGTGCCTAAGGAAGAATGTAGAAGAATCATTTCATTGACATTACTGTGCTGGCGAACAATATTGAAATTACCATGTACTTCCAGGAGAACAAACAGGTGTTTGTTGGAAAATGTACAGCCAGAGTGCTCCTTAGAAATCAGGATGGTGATACTTCATCACTCATATTCTGGAAATATTATCAGGAGGGATTAGTTCCAGGAGGAGGACATCATACTTTGTAAAGTGGAGGAACCCACAAAAAAGAGGAAGACCTCCAATATCATGTACTGACATATTGTCAGCAACAATGGTTTCAAACATAAAAAGAATTGGGTGGATGGCAAAGGTTTGGGCATTGTTTCATTCTGCTGTTCATCTGTTAGCTATAAGTCAGAATTGACACAATAGCACCTAATAAGAACAACAACAACAAGGATTTCTTTTAAGCAATACTTTGCTTAATTAATGTAGGGTGATCTCTATATATACAGATAAAGATTCTTTAGCAACTCTGTTAAATGTACTCCTTAATTTAGGTTTAAATACAATGTATATAATTGGGTTGGTTTTATTAAAGCTGCCCTTAGTTAATTTTGTTCACAATAAACTTACACTGTAAACAAAATAAAATAAAAACAAAGAACAAGTTTATTAATAATTATTAAAAACATATCTCTAAGAACAACCTATTTACAAAAAGAATAATCTATTTGCAAACATTTATTTACTTAGACATGCTATATTAATGATAACAGCATAATCTTATGTCATAATATTAATAATGTTCAAATTAATTTATTAGGATCATGGTGTGTCACTTTAAGATAAGCTCTGGACTGCTCACCACAAGATTGATGACTCAAATCCACAAGTCATTCCTCAGACATCCTATAATGAGTTGCTATGAGTGGGAACTAACTCAATGATACACAACATTTCTCTAACATCACTTGTTTGTCAACTATACTGTGGTGGTAGTGATGTCAGTTTGAGGATTCAGGAGTTCCTGACCCAAGCCATAATATTTTCAGTCACCTCACACTTATGTGAAAGTTGGACAAGGTATCAAGAAGATTGAATAATAACTGATGCATTTGAATTATGTTGTTGGAGAAGAATATTGAAAGTACTATGAACTGCCATAAGAATAAAGAATTCTGTCTTTAATGAGTGCTCCTAAGAATTGAGGATGGTGAAACTTCCTTTTCTTTCTTTAGATATGTTGTCAGGGGAGATCAATTCCTGGAGAAGAAAATAAAGCAGAGAATCAGCAAAAGAGAGGAAGCTCCTCAAAGAGATGGATTGACTCAGAGACAGAAACAATGGGTTCAAACATAGTAACAATTGTTAAGTTGGCACAAGACTGTATAGTGTTTAGTTCTGTTGTTCATGGGGTCTCTAAAAGTCAAAAACAGCTCGAATGCATCTAACAACTATAACATTTCTTTAAGAATTCTAATGCATCACTGCAAAGCATAATGTTTCAAAGTTTTTTATCAAAAACTTTCAAGTGTGTATTGTTTTGTACAAAGACTGCTGATTAATCACCCGGGAAATATTTTTTAATGTGCATTGCTTTAGGTTGTACATAAATCTTGTAGTAAAGTAAATCTCTATAATTCACAGAACCCAACTACTTTTACTTCAGCATGCTGTTTTTCCCTACAGCTTTGTTGTTGCTGATTACTCTCTCAGTTTAAATCTGAAATAGAAAAATAAGCTCCCAAATTTAAAATCAGCACTAGTATGGTGAAATTTTCACATAAGAAAATGAAATTTCAGTAACTTCCAAATGTTTCTCCTCATTGCAAGAAATTAATTCTGAAGTAAACATTAGAAATGAGGACATATAAAATACTTTCCGTTCTGTCCAAAAATACTGCTAGAGAGAATATACCTATTGGAAACTGCAGAGTAATTGCAAATTATATTGATTGTATATGAAGTCCATGATACTGGAAGTGAGAAGATCTGGGTTCTAGTTCTGTGGATATAAATACAAGTGGAAGTTATTTACAATCTAACAAGGTGCCTGGCCCTGTTTCATGTGTTCTGGCAGAACATACAAAATTATTTGTTTCAGCAAAGATTTTTGTTCATAGATCAGCAAGCAGCATGAGCTTTATACATGTATTCAATTTCTCTTCCCTCAAGTCCAATGGCAGTGTTGTGGAGTGACGCAAGTAAAGGATACATATAACAAATTTGTATCAAAAATAAGGAGCCTCCAGATGAGATAACCCCCATTGTAATAGATGACTTGCTAACAAATCCATTCAAGCTTTCCTAAGGAAAAACACTTTCGCTTTATTAACCTGGTCTGGAAGTAAATAAGCTCTCTGTACTAGAGAGAGGGACAATGTTCTATCCTCACAAACTGTCTGTTATACAGTCATCATTGAAAATATAGTCCAGAATAAAAGTTGTCCATGTCCTTTTCTGAGACCAATAAAAAATATATAAGATACACATATAGAATTGTCTCCTAACATTATCTATCTCTTATTTCTGTATAATTTTGGCTTCTGGTGAATTTCCCCATGAGCACAATATAATTTATCCAAAATTCAATGAGGCCCAATATTACAGTATTTAATTAAAGCTGCTATCAACAGGATTCTAAGCAGAGGCCTTCTAGGGTTCCAGGTCAACAAATCAGCTGAATCATCAAATTCTACGATATAAAATCAAATTACTGTACTGACATTTTTACTTGTCCTAAGGTTTAACCTAGGAACAGCAGTATTGCACATACCTCCTTGACTTACTAAGAGAACGTATAATGTACTTCCATTATCCACCACTATTTTAGCCAGTGAATTAATGCTGATCTGCATGCTTTTCAGTGTGAAATCTCCTATGATAACACACCCAAGTGCAAGCCACTGTGTTTTCAGAAGTAAGATATTATCTAACTTCTATACACACACACACACACAAATGACCTATAATATCCTTGGGATGAAAGTGTAATTTATCCTTGTTGAAGTTTCTCAAGTAACAGTTATGTTAGTTGGAAGGACACAAATTGACAGTTATTCCCATCCAACTGATGCTCATGTGGCTGGCTGATAGGATCTGGTTGTGGTGTTATTAGGTGCCATCAAGTCTTTTCCAATTCATAACACAGCAGAATGAAACACTGCCTGGTCCGGCACCATCCTCATATATTATATTTGAACACATTGTTGCTGCCACTATGTCATTCCAGCTTGATAGAGGATCTTCCTCTTTTTCACTGACCCTCCACTTTTCCAAGCATGATGTCCCTCTTTAAGCACTGGCACTTTCTAACAATATGATAGGCCTTGGTGTTGTTGTTAAGTGTCATCAAGTTAGTTCCCACCCATAGCGAACCTAGATAAAGTTTCCAAGGAGTGGCTGGTGAACTTCAACCACCGACCTTGTGGATCAAACCGACTTTGTAGTCCAGCACATTAACTCACAGCACCACACCAGGACTCCATACAATAAGACATTGTTGTTGCTTTTGTTATGTGCTTTGGAGTTGGTTCTGACTCATGGTGACCCTGTATAGGGTTTCCGAAGCTATAAATCTTAACAGGAGCAGAAAGCCTCATCTTTCTCCTGTGAAACTGACGTTGTGGTTCACAGCCCCATTTGTAACCACTATGCTATCAGAGCTCCTTACAATAAGACATAGGGTCACCAATTAAAGTAAAATAATTCAGCCAAGTGCTTCTGTATGGATGGACTACCTAGGAGCAGTCATAATTACCTATCCTATTTGTTAAGGCTGCCTGCCAATTGGTATTCATGTATTCCATTGAGAATGTGGTTGGAGAAGACTACTTTTGGTATTTTAGTTGTGAGGTAGATCTTAGGCTGTCTGTTGAAGCTTCTGATTGTCTCCTCAATATGCTTAAGGGCAATAATAGTCAAATCATGGTCAGAGTTGTCTGGCTGGATAAGAACCAGCATTCAATTAAATTTGAGGCACTTTTAGTGGATTGAGGAAGCTGTATTACATCATGATGTTTCTGAAGAAAGAATCCAAGGGCAAGCCTGAAAGACAATGTCATATCAATCACCCTCACTTGCTCATTTTTCTAAAGCTATCCACTTAGCAGTTTTAAGATGATTTATCTTCCTCCAGCAGCACAAAATCTGGGTGTCCCATTCTGTTGTTGTTGTTGTCATGCGCCGTGGAGTCAGTTCCGACTCATAGCCACCCTGTACAGGGCTTCCAAGGTTGTAAATCTTTATGGGAGCATAAAGCCTCATATTTCTTCTGTGGAACAGCTGGTAGGTTCAAACTGCTGACCCTGAGGTTTACAGCCTAGTTTGTAACCACTACATTACTAGAGCTCCTTGGGTGTCCCGTTCTCATAGTTATAAATTCACATGTTTTCCCTTTCTAACTATAGTTTATTTGAACCCAGATCATTTGTCATGTCTCAGAGGGACAATGGAATTATTATGAAATTTAACCAAAATTCAGTTTAAATATTCCAGGTTTCTTTAATGAAACTGTCATTTAGGATATATGCTAACTAGATTGTCTTGAAATTGCTAATAGGAGAAAGAAAGACATTATATGTCTTATAATGGTCAGGATAGAGTCTTGAAGTTTTAAAATAATTTTATATAGTTTTCAATAGTTCTTTCATCCTTCTGTTATTATTATGACAAAGTAAACAATCGGGTAGAGCAGATTTCTTCCTGGGAACACACACATTCAGAGACTGAACTGCCTTACTAAAGGATTTCACCAGGAAAAGACGAGTGAGATGAAATCAGACTAAAAGGCTTTTGTTTGGTAGTTTTGTGGGGGAAGTCATTCTTGCAAACTACAAATGGTCCAGAAAGTAAAACATGTGCCACAGATTTGTTTCAAGAATAATATGATATGATAAATTCAATTATCAAATATTAAAAGAGAATCAATATTGGTAAACACCATAAATAACCTTAAATGTGGTAATAGTTATGTGCTGTGGAGTCACATCTGACTCAAAGCAACCCTGTATAGGATTTCCAAGGCTATAAATCTTTACTGGAGCTTAAAGATTTCTCCAGCAGAACCACTAGTAGTTTCAAACTTCTGACTTTAAGACTAGCAGCCTGACTCATAACCACTATACTACCAGAGCATCTAATAACCCCTGAAGGAGATTTAAACTCTTCTTAATCACCTTGCTATAGGTGAAGGAAAAAGGACCATACTTTATGTGTTACACTTAGCCTCAGTCCCACCTCAATCACTCATAAAGTAAATATTTATTTACTTATTTTAAATTTAAGGCTTTATAAGTCTGCATGCAACCAAAGTCTCTAGATCACAATTTGGGTGCAGCTTGATTAGTAACTTAATTCCTGTATCATCATGGAATAAACCCTTACTATTACCACATATATGGATATCTCAGTTTTTGCCATTTGTGGCCCCCAACGCAATTTCTGAGAAACTAAACAGAATATAGGCAATAGTCCAAGAATCATTAGGATTCAAATTAGCAGCATGAACAAATACTGAGTATCTAGAGAAAATCTGTGACCCTCTGCTTCAGGCAGTAAAATAAGGACAATTGCCACTTTTTCTTGTAGAACAGAATGACTGTTTTCTGAAATATACAGACCTGCATATGGTCTGAAAATGCAAATCAAACAGTGGGAAACATATGCAAAGTTTGATACAAAGAATTATTAAACAAAAATAAAGAACTGATTATAAGATTACATAAAAATATATATAGCATTTTATGGCTGAAGGTTTGACTTTGTAGAGAGCAAAACCACTGAAATATGTGTATCTCTCTATAGATAGATAGATATAGATAGATAGATACCAAAAAAAGAGGAGGAGTCTAAAATGATCTGCATTCTGGTAATATTAAAATGTCCATCCATGTCCACCCCTGATTGCAACATTGAGCATGCGTGTGAAAAGATCCTGTTGAATAGACCGTGACAGTGGATTCTGAGGCAAATCATTTGCAAAACAGTCACGGCTCTGCAAAAGAAATTATCCCAAACAGACTTGCATTTCAAAAGGTTTCTGCTATGGGTACTGAAACAACTAACAGAAGAGTATAAACAGAAATGCTTGGACATCTGTAAACAAATATTGGACTGATACTCAAAGGAAGGTAAAAGTCTCTTAAGAAAATCATCACTAGTGAACAAGACATGGATTCATCACTATGAGATTGAGATTAAATTTCAGAGAATGTAATTTAAAAATCCTCAATCGCCTACCAAGGAAAAGTTCAAAAATCAACCATTAGCTGGAACATTGATGGTTACAGTATCTGGGATTCTCAAGGGCCAGTATTGGAACAAATTAATGAATGATACAGAAAGCATCAAGAGAAGGTGGAAGGGATACACAGAGTCATTGTACCAAAATAAAACGGTTAATGTTCAACCATATCAAGAGGTAGCATATGATCAAGACCCAAGTCCAACACGCATTGAAAGAATTGGCAAAGAACAAGGCACCAGGAATCGATGGAATAAAAATTGAAATCTTTTAAGAAAGTGAGGTGGCACAGGAGGCACTCACTCATCTCTGCCAAGAAATTTGGAAGACAACTATCTGGCCAACTGATT
>NW_006408979.1:955177-956611 GCF_000296735.1 Chrysochloris asiatica
TTTACCTGTGCTTTATTGACTACATAAAGGCTTTTGATTGTGTGGATCATGACAAGCTATGGACAACATTATGGAGTATGAGTATTCCAGAACACTTAATTGTGCTCATGGGGAATCTGTACCTGGACCAAGAGGCAGTTGTTGAACAGAACATAGAAACATTGAACGTTTTTAAAATTAAGAAAGGTGTGGGACAAAGTTGTATTCTTTCACCATACTTATTCAGCCTATATGCTGAGCAAATAATCTGAGAATCTGGGTTTTATAAAGAAAAATGTGGCATCAGGATTGGAGGAAGACTCGATAACAACCTGTGATATACAGATGACACAACCTTGCTTACAGAAAGTGAAGAGGACTTAAAACATTTACTGATGAAGATTAAAGAGCACAGCCTTCAGTATGGATTACATCTCAATGTAAAGAAAACCAAAAGCCTCACCACTGAACCAATAAACAACATTTTTATAAATGGAAACAAAATTGAAGTTGTCAAGGACTTCATTCTTCTAGGATTGGGCATTGTTTCATTCTGCTGTGCAGAAAGTTGTTATGGGTTGGTGCCGACTTGCTGGCACCTAACAACAACAACAACAACAACAACAACAACAACAACAGTGTTGGAACACTATCAGGAATAATGTTCAACGATCAATGTGCTCATTGCAGTAAGATGCTCATTGAAGAGCTGAAGCTTATGTTTCAGAAAAATGCAGAGGACTACTATCCAAGGACCTTGTGATCTTTCATGACAATACATGTCCACAAATCTCTGCCCACGCTCTAGACACTCTTCACAAACTTTGCTTTGAAGTGATAAAGCCTCCTTCCTATAATCCTGATCTTGCTCCATCAGACATTCACATGGTTAGCCCACTGAAAGAAGCCCATAGAGGATGAAGATTCACTTCAAATGATGAAATGAAGACAGTGGTACACTGTTAGTTGCCATGGAGTCAGTACTTAATCATAGTGACTTTATGCACAACAGAACAAAACCCTGCCTTATCTGGGGCAAAACTCACTACTGTTGCCAAGCTTGAGTCCTTCGATGCTGCCACTTGGCCAATCCATCACATTGAGTGTCTTCCTCTTTTTCTCTGACCCTCCACCTTACCAAACATGATATCCATATCCAGCAACTGCTCCCTCCTGAGAATATGTCCTTAGTATGAGAGACAGAGTTTAGCCATCTTGGCCTCAAAGGAGCACTCTGGCTGTACTTCTTCCAAAATGAATCTGTTGGTTATTTTGGCAGCCCATGGCACTTTCAATATTCTCCTCTAACACCATAACTCAAAGGCATCAATTCTTCTACGGTCTTCCGTATTCACTGTCCAGCTTTCACCTGGATATGAGGTTATTGAAAATACCATGGCTTGGGTCAGGTGCACCTTACTCCTCAAGCTGACATCTTTGCTCTTCAACACCTCA
>NW_006408979.1:956809-957330 GCF_000296735.1 Chrysochloris asiatica
ATCAGTAAATGTTTTAAGTCCTCTTCACTTTCAGCAAGCAAGGTTGTATCATCTGCATATCACAGGTTGTTAATGAGTTTTCCTCCAATTCTGATGCTACATTTTTCTTCATATAACGCAGCTTCTTGGATTATTTTTTCAGCATACAGATTAAATAAATATGGTGAAATAATACAACCTTGTCCCACACCTTTCTTAATTTTAAAACATTCTGTATCCCCATGTTCTGTTCGAACAACTGCCTCTTAGTCCAGGTGCAGATTCCTCATGAGCACAATTAAGTCTTCCAGAATATTCATACTTCACAATGTTGGCCATAGCTTGTCATGATTCACACAATTGAAAACATTTTTTTAATAAGGGGAAATGAAAGTTTGTTGACAGATGGACAAGGTGTATTGAAAATCAAGGAGATATGTTGAAAATCATATATTTGCCTTTTTAAAAAGTTGATTAAAATAAACTCCACAGGCAGAGTGTAGATAATTTTTGACTCAGCCTTATACACACACATACACACA
>NW_006408979.1:957955-967427 GCF_000296735.1 Chrysochloris asiatica
TATATATATATATATATATAATGGAGAAGCCGGAAAATACATAAATATATTTATATTTATACATAAATATATTAAGTTATGACAAAATAGTTAGTTGCAAAGGCAAAAATCAGTCACAAACTAATCAAAATAAGGGAGACTTAAAACTCAGGAAGGTAGCTCAGCTAGTTGGGTACAGTGGTGATGAACTGAACAATAAGGTTCTGCTACAGTGTTCCTTCACTCACTACTGGGGGCTCAGCAAGCTCTTTTTTACTCCTAGGTAAGCAAGCTATTTTGGTTATAGCTATTGCTTAATGGGCAATTATGTTATAGAAATTGGGCTCCTTTGTAGAATTAAGAGAGTCTTGAACCATCTGCTTAACCCCTGTGGACTAGCCCACCACTGTATAGTAATCTTGAAGGGTACAAGACCATCTACTAAAATTCTCAGACCCTTATACAATTAGGGTCTACACCTAAACCACAATAATTTAGCAAATATGGTAATATTACTTCAGGGGTTTATTCTAAGTGAAGTTATTATGCTTAGCAAGAGTGGGATCATTTCTGAATGCTTACTATTTGACTATACACCTGTTCATAGCTAATCATCATAGAGTTAAGTATCAACTGCCAAATCACTGAGCATCCTGGCCCAGTCAAGTAGACACATTACCTTGTCACAATCCACTCTTTGCAATTTGGCATCTATAAACCATATGCATAATCTCTAAATAAAGAAATTATAGTCATACCCGTGCATAACATTGAATAACTAAATGCATACAACCAAAAATACAGTGGACTCATTTGAATCTTATATTTCACAAATGAACAGAGTAAAAATAGTGGTATATAAATACAAAACAAAATATATATATATATATATGTATGTGTGTGTGTGTGTTCATTTAAATGTCCAAAGGGCACATTCTGCAAAGCAGCTTATTGCACATATGCTCATAGTCTTACTCAGTCCATGCACTTAGAGTCTGCAACTGCTCTGTTTCTCTATGCCACTGCCTCTGAAACTGTCTCTGCTGTTACCACTTTTCTAGGTAGAGATTTCACACTCCTTTCATGTTCTTTCTTCTTTATGATTCTGGGATCTTGTGTTGCTAAAATGAAAGATTAAGTTCTCCCTCCTATTAGTTACACATATTCTACAATTACAGTTTTAACAATCACAATCCCACTAACAATTACTCACAATTAAATCATAAAATCCTATAGTTATCATTGCCTATCCCCTTTCACCATAACCATCTGGAAAATAAATAAACTACTTCATGCAGATTCTATCTTACAACCCGTATTATGAAACTAAACACACCCATGAAACACTGTTAGCCAGGCACCTTATGCTTTTCTTTATAGGCCCCATTTTTAAAGCTGTTGTCTAAATTGCCAGTCCCTACCAACCCACTGTAGGAGCTCTGGTAGTGTAGTGGTTACGAATCGGGCTGCGAAACTTAAGGCCAACAGTTCAAAACTACCAGCTGCTCCACAGTAGAAAGATGAGGCATTCTGCTCCCGTAAAGATTTACAGCCTCAGAAACCCTGTACAGGGTCGCTATGGGTCGGAAATGACTTGACGGCACTTAACAACAACAACATCAACCCAGGGCACTGAAGAAAGAAGAATGTTCCTTGATATGAATAAGCATCCATTCTAGTTGGAATTTTGAGCATCTGCAAAGGTCCAGTGAATCAAATTGTAGCAATTTACACTTGTTCACAGTATCAAATATCATTATTTGGTCAGATTCTGGTCAGATCAGCCCTAGTCATCCAAGCTAAGTTAAATAGGTACCATCTGAAAGTTTTTGAGTTCACGCACACCTCCTTAAACTTCAGACCAGTTGGTCAATTCACTTTCAGCCCTAGCCCCATGGGGCATGGTTAGTATCCATGGGTTCAGGAGTTCACACAACTCCCTAAACTTTAGACCAGCCAGATGTTTCTTTTCTCTCTCTCATCTCAGGATCAATGGTAAAAATAACATGTCCAAACTCAACTCATCTTTCTTTTCTATATTTTGCCCAATTCCATTCAACAAATAGATCCAAATGATCAACCACCATTTAGCCTATTAGCTGCTATTCTCCAGTTTGCTTTAACTTTCAGTACTAGAAGGGGGTTTTCCCTGACAGGCAGACTCTTTTTCCCCCTTCATATCTCCAAGGAAAACTGTTTGCTTGAAATTTAAAGAAATAGTCTGCTTTTTCTGCATGAATCCCCTGTCCTTCCTACAGTTCTGGTTTGAGCTGTTTGTCTTTTCAAATGCAAATTTCCCAACTATGAAGGTTCTGAGAAAATTCTAACTTCACCTTTAACAAATCCAATCAAGCATAAGCTGAAGGAGGACTTAAAAGCTCTCTGTAATAATAATCCTCAATATTCATTTTCATCAGATATTTATTTCTATTTTATAATAATAGGCTAGAGAAAGGAAATCCAAAAGAAAGTCAAACACATAAACCTTTTAAAAACAGTACAATTGAATATCTTCTTCACATTTGGACTAACTCCAAATTCATATCCATATAACCTTGGTCTTCTGACAAGGTGGATTCAGTAGACCCTGGGCCTGTATAGCCAGCAAGATATCTGTTTTAGGAAAACACCAGAGGCCCCTTTTCTCCCCTCAGCTGAAGCGTTTTATTTCTTATATTACTTTCAATCATTGCTGTTGTTGTTATGTGTCAACTCATAGCAACACTATGCACAACAGAAAAAAACACTACCCAGTCCTGGACTAACCTCACAGTTGTCGCCACGCTTCAGCCTGTTGATGCTAACACTTTGCCAATCCATCTTGCTGGGGGTCTTCCTCTGTTTCTCTGACCATCTGCCTTACCAAACACGATATTCTTCTCCAGTGACTGGTCCCTCCTGACAAATAAGTCTGAAGTATGAGAGACAAAGTTTGGCCATCCTGGCCTCCAAGGAGCACTCTGGCTGAACTTCTTCCAACACAGATCTATTTGTTCTTTGGCAGCCTATGGCTCTTTCAATATTCTCTTCCAACACCATAACTCAAAAGCATCATTTCTTCTATGATCTTCCTTATTCGCTGTCCATCTTTCACATGTATATGGGGTTATTGAAAATACCTTGGCTGGGGCTAGGGACACCTAAGTCTTCAAGCTGACTTCTTCACTTTTCAACACTTTAAAAAGGTCTTGTTCAGCATATTTGCCTAATGCAATACATCGTTTGATTTCTTGACTCCTGTTTCCATTGATGTTCATGATTGAGCCAAAAAGAATGAAATCCTTGACAAAGTCAATCTTTTCTCCATTGATAAGAATGTTATTTACTAGTCCAGTGGTGAGGGTTTTAATTTTCTTTACATTACGATGTAATCCATACTGAAGGCTGTGCTCTTTTCTTAATCAGTAAGTATTTTAAATCCTCTTCACTTTCAGCATGCAAGGTTGTATCATCTGCATATCACAGGTCGTTAATGAGTCTTCCTTCAATTCTGATGCTGTTTTTCTTCATATAACCCAGCTTCTCAGACTATTTGCTTAGCATACAGGTTGAATAAGTATGATGAAAGACTACAACCCTATAACACTCTTTTCTTAATTTTAAACCATTCAGTGTTCCCATGTTCTATTCGAGTATTACAGGTAACAAAAAGCATATAACCATCTGAAAACCAATTGTTTGATTTGCCGTGTTCCTTTGTACCTTCTCTTATAAAACTGTATGCTTTCATGAGTATGAAGCCATTGCAATGAATCCTGTTTCTGAGAACAACTGCCTAATCCAAGTGTGGACTATGTCTGACTTTCTCTTACTCCAAAAGGGGGAAAGAGAAACAAACTTAAAATAAGTCCAAGGCCAAGTCCTGTTCTGTAAAGTGAAGGTCAGACATACCTATACCTTATGACCTTTACAAATGAATGCAGAGTTATCAGTGCCTTTATAATTAGTCAGACTTGAGAACAACTTTAGAAAACACATCCCTATGATTATGTTTCTCTAGACCTCACTAGTACTGCATGTCTTAGTCTAGGTTTTTTAGAGAAGAAATACTAGTAAAAACTACACACACACATATATATAGTGGAAATTGTCAAAAATGAATTGAAATGCATAAACATTGATATCCCAGGCATTTTTTTTAGGTACCATCAAGTCAGTACCCAATCATAGTGACCTATGCACAACAGAATGCAACACTGCCTGGTCCTGGGCCAACCTCAAAATTGTTGTCACGCTTGAGCCCATTGAATCTGCCACTTTGCCAATCTGTCTTGCTGGGAGTCTTCTTCTTTTTCTCTGACCCTCTAGCCTACCAAATATTATATCCTTCTCCAGTGACTGGTCCCTCCTGACAATATGTCCAAAGTATTAGAGATGAAGTTGGGCCATCCTGGCCTCTAAGGAGCCTTCTGGCAGCACTTCTTCCAACACAGATCCGTTTGTTCTTTTAACAGCCCATGGCACTTTCAACCTGGGCAAAAGTTATACTCATCCAACACCATAACACAAAAACATCAATTCTTGTATGACCTTCCTTATTCACTGTCTAGTTTTCACATGCATATGACAACTGGTTGTGGGATTTGTATCAGAAAGTTTACTACTCATGGGATTTGTAGCAGAAGTAATAAAGGTGGCATTTTCTGATCTGTAGCTGCCTGCAGCTCCTGGAACAGCCTTTGTGTGCATGACGTAACAGGAACAGGATCAGAAGAATGTTCCTACCACAGAGATCTGACAGATCAACAGAAATAAAGATCTGAATTTTTTTTTCCTGTTCATTGCTCTCTTACTCTTTGTACTTCTCCATCTGGTGAAAAGAAGTGGTGTCTAAGAGAGTGGACACCTCCCCTACCCCAAAAGTGTTTGACTATGTATGCACATGAATCTGTTCTGCAAAGACCACAGCACACAGAATCTAGGAAGAGAAAGTAATCAACAGTAACTGTATAAAATGGAACAGTCTTCCAGAACGGCTCCAGCAGGCTGAGTGATGGGTGTTAAAATCATACCCATATTTTGCAACTCTTATTTTTGCAACTATAGGCTGTAGTATACAATCTTTTTGGGGTGTTGTTTGGTTTTTTGTTGTTGTTTTTTGTTTTGCTATGTGGTTTCATTTATTTATTTTGGTTCCCCTTTTTACCTGGGGGAGTGGAAGTTCTTTCTCTCCCTACATTACCCAAGAAGAGGCGGCAATTGTGGTTATAAACCTAAGCTACCATCACACACTATAAAATCCCACCATATAGGCAAGAACTACTACCAGCTGCCATACACCAGATGGACAACCAACACCTGCTGCAGTTTCTCTGAGTTGAGTAGTAAGAAAAGTGAAAAGGAAAGCCTATCTCTTAATCACATCTATTTGGAAGCAATCAGTAAGCTTTATAATATATCAACATATTTTTGTCTAATTTTTGAAAACACATCTAATTATTGAAGATGTCCAAGAGACAGTTGAAGATATTGGCACATGTCCATAAACAAGATAGAGTAACTGAAACAAATGAACTGCAGGTAGACCTAGACTTCCCATTGGAAGGAGAAAGGCTTTAGAACTGTTTGAGACGGAATTCAGGAGAATGATACTGAGGTCCATCCAAACACCCCACACAAAAGTTGAGGAAAAAATAAGAAAGAAGTGAGGAAAGTGCTTCAGGAGCAATCAAATAAAATAGAAATGCACTGGACATAACTGAAAACCTAAAAAAATAGTTCCAAATGATTAATAATAAAATATCCAAAATGAACAATACATGGAAAAAGCAAAGGAATAGAATTGAAGAGATGGAAGCCAGATGCAGCAAGTTGGAAGACAAATATCTCAATACTGCTAAAACAGAAGAGAAAGGTATTAAAAGGATAAAAACAATCAAAAGAAAGTCTAAAGAATCATGTGGGACAACATGAAGAGGAAAAACATGAAAATTACTGAAATTCCAGAATAGTAAGAATCACAGAACACCACAGAGGAGATAGTTGAAAAGCTTCTGGAAGAAAATTTCCCTATCATCCTGAAAAGTGAAAAGATAAATTTGAAAGAAGCTCAATGAACCCTGTGAAGGATAGACTCCAAAAGAAAATCACCAAGACATATCATAATCAAGTGCTCCAAAATCAAAGTTAAGGAGAGAATCCTGAAAGCAGCTAGAGAAAAGAGACGTGTTACTTATAAAGGCAAACAAATCAGATTAAGTTCTGATATTTTCACAGAAACTATGCAAGAAAGAAGGCAATACGGTGACATATACAAAACCTGAGAGAGAGAGAAAAAAAAAAAAAGAAAACTGCCAACCAAGAATCATCTACACAGAAAAACTGTCAATCAAATACAATGATGTAATAAAAACATTCCAGGATAAACAAAAGCTAAAGGATTTTGCCAAAGCCAAACCAGTGCTTCAAAACATCCTAAAAGGAGTTCTACGGACTGAAAACCAACAAGAACAGGCAACAACCAGAGATTGACATTCATGGCAACACCACACAAAACTCAACCGACAGACGGGAGAATCCAGAACAGAACAGAACAAATTCTGAGGATCTGGGATGTCAGTCTATAATAAAAGCAATTACAATGTGAAAGATAAAAATATAGGAATAAAGATCCCAATGAAGAGAAGGTGAGGTAGATTTCAGGATAAAATAGACTGTTTTAAATGGAGAAAAAATTAATAGCACAGAGCTCTGGTAGCATAGTGGTTACGAATCAGGCTGTGAACTGCAAGTTCAGCAGTTTGAAACTACCAGCTGTTCCATGGGAGAAAGATGAGGCTTTCTGCTCCTATAAAGATTTATAGCTTTAGAAACCCTGTTCAGGGTCACTGTGAGTCAGAACCGACTCCACGGCACATAACAACAATGAGGGTAAACTCAAAGAAAATACTTCTCAATATACCAAGAAGATGAAAATCCAAGAAGAACATAGAAATATTAAAAAATATGAAGCTTAAAAAAAGATACCCAACCTAGAAGAAAGAAAAAAAAATTTTTTTTTGAGTACCAGGAGTGGGAGGGAGGGGACAGAAGATCACAGGTTAGGGTACAGATACATCATAATTCAGGTTTTGGGGAGAACAATATCCACTATCCAAGAAGGGGAAAGGGATTGAAGACCAAGGTATTTAGGGAAACACTTAGGCAGGTTTTCATGGGTTAAATGGGACAGCAGTAATTAGTATGTATGCTCAACTTTGGAAAAATAATGTTCTGTGATAAAGGGATCGAGGCATAATAAGAATGGGTAAAATTCAGGAAATAATATTAAGATTCCTGACTGTCTTATGAATGTTGGTTTCCCTTGCCTATTATTGTAAAATAGACACTTGAGAGGAATAGAAAGGAATATCGGGAAACATGATTACAAAAAAACTTGTAAGCCCATTTTCAGCCTATACCTGATTGGAATAGCTTAAACATGTTCTTGAACTTCCTAAATGAAATAGGCTTCTTGTGGCGACTTTGTAGTGTATAGGACCTTATATGGAATCATGAGCCCAATCCAGAACTTTCTAAGGTGGGATATATACAAAGGACATGCAGACCAGCCTAGAGTGGCTAGAAGAACAGAAGATATTTCTTGAAAGAAAGTCCAGCAGGAAAAATCAAAAACAAAAATGGCAGACTGATTGGTTACTACAAGAACAAGCAAGTTGTTTGCCAGGGAGCCATCAAGGCAAGTAATGGAGTCCCTTCAAGACAAACCTCTCCCCCACCTCCAAGACTGAAATTCAAAGGGAACACAGGAACAGACAAGTAAGATTGCTGTCAACCATGTTGGTCTACTGGTGGGTGGAAGAGGAGAAAAACAGCAATGAAGATATGAGATGAGGTCAACCACATTCCATATATTCCCATAGACCTAGAGAGATGAGAGAGAGAAGAGAAAGGCTTGGTTGGTCAGAAGTGTGGTGAGACCTGAAGACTCCTAAGTCTACGGACAAGGACCTAACCATGGATGAAAACATCCAGCTTATATGGAGTGAGGGAGATGCACAAGAACGCCCAAACTTGCATATTGCCCATTTGACCTAGCTTTGATGATTTGATGATCAGAACTCAAATAGAGAAAGATATAGAAATTTGGTAAAGTAAACAAGTGTAAATTAGTACAATTTGATTAACTTGATTTATACTAATGGATGTTGTTATTGTTGTTGTGATGTGCCGTGGAGTCGGTTCTGACTCATAGCGACCCTATACAGGGTGGTAATTCTGAGGGTGTAAATCTTTATGTAACTCATCTTTCTCCCATGGAACAGCTGGTAGTTTCTTAGTGCTGACACTGAGGTTAGCAGCCTGATTCATAAACACTTTTAGTAGGTCAAAATTCCAACTGAGAAGGAAGGAGTCTTCATATCAAGGATCAAACATATCCTCCCTGTACACAGGGTTGATAGGGATAGGCAACTTAGACATTGGCTGTCTTTGATAGAAAATTATGATGGCAACATGTTTTTCAATAAGAGCTAAATAGCAAGATTATAACTGTTTTGTTAAAAAAAAAAGATTATGTACTAGGTAGCCATGTCAGGAAGGGCACAAATTCAAAATACCCAGGGGAGGCTAAGGTGAGCGCCTCTTTCACCAAAGGGTTTAAATCAGTAGGTAAAAATTATCACAGTATTTACATTTACTCTAATACCTATATTGCACAGTCAGGTGCAGGACTTCCTTTTGTTGTTGTTGGGGCTGAATTCGAAGCAGTATTTTCATTACTACTGGAGGGACTGAATATTTTTATTTTACTTACATATTATGAAGAAACTGTTTGGTAAAAAGACTCATATTTCTTCATGGTTACTTACCACTTCAGCTGACAGTGGTACACTTACTTCACAGTCACAGTTACTGAAAACAAAACTTCAAAATTGCCAGCCAACAGAACATCTTCAATTGATTGACAGCTTTAGACATCATAGGGTAGAAGTGCTCACACTAAATCTTGACTCTATAAATTCGTGGCAAATTATTTGACAATTTGTCTTACTAATACTTTTATGCTTGGAAGTCAACCCCATCAAGATAACCTCCTCTGTCATTTATGGGATTAGAAAATAAAAGTACTTAATATACCAATTCCTGTTATACATTTAACTATAGAAACAACAAAAATAGTACATTACAAAAAGTCTAATGATTCCATCCAACAAGGTCAGATTAGCTTCCTTCACACAGTGACCCCCTTCAAAAACCCATTTAAAGAGAACAAACAAGATGGCGGATCGGGGGGAAGTGCATTAAGGAGCTCCGCCAACAACAACACAGAATACCCAACCAAGCAGGCTCAGGGAATGGTCCCAGAATTCTGAACCACATATAAAGGAATATTTAGAAGGTTTGAAGGCTCACAGATGGGGGAATTTGTGGCAGAAGCAAGAAATCTATTGCTTTCTAGTTTAGGATGCTCGGCTGCTCCAGGAGCCGCCATCTTGGGTGAGACCAAGCAGGGGAAGGATCGGAGCAGCCACAGACACCTGGAAGAACTGCT
>NW_006408979.1:971187-977072 GCF_000296735.1 Chrysochloris asiatica
GACTTGACGGCACTTAACAACAACAACAACATGTGTGGCAGAAAACTGTGCTTCAAAGTGTTTTCAATGACTGCTTTTTTTAAATGTAGATCAACAGGCATTTATGTTAATGTGCCTCGGGTAAACTTGAATATTTCAGTTGATATTCTAATACATTAAAAGTTTGTGTCATCTCTTGTTGTTACTAGATGTCCTTAAGTGAGTTCTGTCTCATAGCAAAGACCCTAAGTACCACAGAATGAAAACCACCTAGTTTTGTACTGTCCTCACATTTATTCTTATTTTTGAACCCATTATTGCAACCACTGTGTCAATTCATCTCATTGAAGATCTCTTTTTCACTCTATTTTACTATGTATGACGCATTTCTCCAGGGACTGGTCCCTACTGAGGACACTTCCAAAGTAAATGACATGAAGTCTTGTCATCCTCACTTCTAAGGAGAATTTTGACTGTACTTCTTCATTACAGATTTGTTCCTTCTGTTAGTCCATGAAATATTCAATACTTTTGACAATACCATAATTGAAAGGAATTATTTCCTCTTCATTTTCTCAATAATTTTGCAGATGCACATACATATGAGTCAATTGAAAATGCAACTTAGTCCTCAAACTGAAATCTTTACTTTGTAAACACTTTTAAATATGTCTTGTGCAGCAGATAATCCTAATGCAATGTGTTGTTTGACTGCTGCTTCCATGAGTTTTCAGAGTGGATCCAAGCAAAATGAAGTCTTAGACAACTTTAATCTTTTCTTCATTTATCTTAATGTTATTTATTGGTGTAATTGTGAGGATTTTTCTTTTCTTTATGTTGAGGTGCAACCCACACCAAAGGCTGTAGTCTTTGATCATCATCAGTAAGTATTTTAAGTCCTCCTCACTTTCAAAAACCAAAGCTCTTAAAGAGTCTTCCTACAATTCTGATACCACTATTTTTTATATATAATCTTACTTCTCGAATTATATGCTCAGCATACAGATTGAATAAGTAGGTGAAAGAACACAAATCTGGCACAGGCACACATTAATTTTAAGACATTCAGTGTTCCCTTGTTTCATTTGAACAACTGTCTCTTGGTCTATGTTTAAGTTTCTTGTTAGCACAATTAAGTGCTCTAGAATACTCATTCTCCACAGTGTTGTCCATAACTGGTCATGATCCACTCATCGAAAGCCTTTGACTACTCAAATAAAACACAAGTAGACATTTTTCTGGATTTCTCTGCTTTCAGCTTAGTTCCATTTGATGTCAGAAATTATATCCTTCATTCCACGTCCTCTTCTGAATTTGGCTTGAACCTCTGGCAGTTCTTTGTCAATACACTGTTGCAGCCATCTTTGAATTATCTTTAGCAACATTTTAGTTGCATATGATATTAATAATATTGTCCAATGATTTCTGCATTCTGTTGGGTCACCTTTCTTTGGAATGGTCACATATATGGATCTCTGTCGGTGAGTTGATCAGGTAGCTCACTTCCAAGTTTCTTGGCATAGATGAGTGTGTGTCTTCAATAATGCATCCGTTTGTTGAAATATTTCAATTTGTATTCCATCAATTTCCAGAGTGTTGTTCTTTGTCAATGCCTTCAGTGCACCTTGGACTTTTTCCTTCAGTATCATTGGCTCTTGATAATATGATACCTCTTTAGATGGTTGAACATAGGCCTTTTTTTTTTTTTTTCAATAGTGACTCAGAGTGTCCCTTCCATCTTCTTTTGATGTTTCCTGCATTATTCAATACTTTGCTCAGAGAATCCTTCAAAATTTCAAGCCAAGGCTTGAGATTTTTCTTCACTTCACTTTGCTTGAGAAGTCCTGAGCATTTTCTTTCCTTTTGGTTTTCTAACTCCAGAGCTTTCCACATTTCAGTATAATATTTGACTTTGTCTTCTCAAGTTGTCCTTTGAATTATTCTATTCAACTCTTTTATGTCCTCATTTTGTCATTTGCTTTAGCATCTCTATGCTTGAAAGCAAATTTCAGAATCTTTTCTGACATGCGTTTTTGTCTTTTCCTTTATTCATGTCTTTCTTATGACTTTTTGCTTTCTTCCTGTATGATGTTCTTAATGTCATCCCACAAGCCTTCTGGTCTATGATCATTACTGTCTGAAGCACCAAATCTCTTCTTGAGATGATCTCTAAATTCTGGTGTGATGTGTCCAGGGTCATAGTTTGGTTCTCGTGGACTTGTTTTAATATGTTTCAACTTCAGCCGGAACTTGCATACGAACAATTTATGATCTGACCTTGGTCCTCTTCTGGCTGATGATACAGAGTTTTTCCACTATCTCTTTCCACACATATAGCCAATTTGATTTCTGTGTATTCCATTTGCTGAGGTCCATGTGTATAGTCATCTTTTACATTGTTTAAAAATAGTATTTGCAATGAATAGGTCATTGATCTTGCAAAATGTATGTGAAAGACAAGTTGATTGCCCTTGCATAGTCAATGAAACACAAGCAAACATCTTTTGTATATTCTCTGTTTCGACAAAGATCCATCTGAAATTAGCAATGGTATCCTTTGTTTAATATCCTCCTCTGAAATCATCTTGAATTTCTTGTAATTTACTTTCAATATACCGCTGTAACTGTTTTTGAATTATCTTTAGCACAATTTTAAATGAGTATCCTTATTAGTATTATTGTTCTATAATTTTCACATTGTGATGAATCACTTATTTTTCCTTTCAATAAGCATTAATTATTCATTTATTGGCATCCTGGTGTGGCACTGTAGGATCAACACTGGACAGCTAACCACAAGGTTGGTGATTCAAACTCACTTTACCTCATTGGAAACCCTATACAGGGTTAGAACAGACTCAACAGCAATTAAAAACAATAGCTCATTTATTATAAAATAGCCAAAACCTCAGTGCTACTGAAATAAGTATTATACTACACATTTTAAAGAAAATTAATTTATGATAAAACATTATTAAAAGGTTAAGTGCAACAATAATGAATATGCTAAATATGTTTTAAATATATTTAAATTGTATTACAACCACTACCTAATATTAGTGTTGTTTTTAGTAAGTTAAATTCCTACTTAGGAAAATTTTAATGTTTGCTTCCAAGTAAATAGAAATATAATTTCATATAAATTCTGAGCTCACTTGTACTCACTGTCTATGGTAGATAAAGAATATATAAGTATATTACTATGGTCAAGAAGTCATGGTGTGGTGCTGTAGGGTAAGCACAGAACTGATAACTGCAATGTTGGCAATTCAAAATCACCAATTACTCCTTAAAAACCCTATATAGGGTCACTATTAGTTGGAACAAGCTTAGTGGTCCTTAACAACAACTATCATCAAATCCTTCAGTTGTCACCACTATTTACATTCATTGGATAGCACAGAGTGCTTCATCTGCTTGTGAAAAAATTAAATGAATATTATGTTTGCATTGCTGTTGTAAAGTGCCATCCAGTTGATTCTGACTCATAGTGACCCTGTACAGATTTTCCAAGGAGTGGATGGTGGGTTTGACATGCCAGCCTTATGGTTTGCAGCCCAATGTTTTCCCTAGATGTCACACCAGGATTACTAGAGACTTAAAAATAGCCACACAGATGGATATCTCTCTTTTTCATATATTTATCTTGGTAAATACAAAAACAGAGTCCTGGTGTGGCGCTGTGGGCTAATGTGTCAGACTGCAAAGTCATTTGAACTGCAATGTCAGTGGTTCAAGCTCACCAGCTGCTCCTTGGAAACACTATACAGGGTTGCTATGGGTCAGAATTGACTTGACAGCACTTAACAACAAAAATACAAAAACAGTTATTTCTTTTAAATATTACTCATCTGAATATTATTTACCTGGCTTTTTCTCATTAGAAAACATAAAAACTGAAGTGAAGGGAAAAAAAAAGGCAAACATTTAAACATAGACTGCACATTATTGTATAAAAATACCCTCTCTTTTTCAGAATACTAACCACAAACTTCTTATTTCTATCACAGTGTGATCAAGTAGTGAGATTTTTCATGGCAAAAGTGTTAAATTGAATTGTTGCAATGTCATCTGCCTAGATAATGAAAAATGTTCCTAAGTCAAGATCTGCACCAGTGTGTTCAGAACAGGCTTAACACAACTGTGCTGTAGGATACACGTGATGGTTTTCTTACAGGTTTACATTTATCTTGTAAGAGAATTGCAAGAAACTATTCCTTGCCTGTAGAAGGTTATATGGAGTGAATTAAACTAAATTCAAATACCATAAATTACAACAGATTACAAAAAAGGTATTTTCCTGAAATATTTGCCTGTTTATTAGATTCCTTTAGGAAATATTTTATTTACTTAAATTATTACCTTTGAATGACATAGCCATAAGGAAATTTTCTGGCACTCATATTTGTTTCTTGGAATATGCAGCATATAATGAATTTTAACATTGTGCTATTTGGCTTTCTTTTTAAAGTTTTCACCTTTCCCATGTAATTCAGGTTCAAATTGTTTGTTGTTGTTGTGTGTCATTAAGTTGGTTCCAACTCATAGTTACCTTGCATAGGGTTTCCAAAAGTGTCCAGTGTGTTTTCAATTGCAGACCTTGTGGTTAGCAGTCTAGTGCTATTCTCCAATGCCACACCATGGCACTCAGTTACTTTTGGGGTAATTCAAAAGATGTGAAGTATATATAATTAGTAGTCCAAAAATAAAGGATATAAAAGCCAGAAAAATTTTATTTTAAATGGCAATTACTTCTAAAATACTACCCATAAGAATCCATTATAATTGTAAGTCAAGTTTATAAGTATTACTAAAACTGGTGCAATAGTGACGTATCTATTTCTGAAATGCTACTCACAGATAAGAAGTCACTCCCATGATGTAGCTATTTAAATGACAAAGAACAGTTATTTGGAAGCTAAGGAAAAATTCTGAGACTGGAGAATCATCAGGATCCTCAAGCTAAAAATATGTTTGTACGTCTTTTTTCCTGTAAAAGAAAGGGCTAATTTGATTCATTTTTATATGGCTGGTTATTAGCAATTAGAAAACAGCAGGTGCTGATTGATTGAAATAAGGACTTAGCCACTAATTATCCTGTAGAAAACTTTTAATAGTCCACTTAAACTAGGAGTAAAGGTGACCTATTGTTAATTACCTCAAACATTTCTGCCACTCTGGGATCCAGTCTCAACTCAGTCTGGAACTTTTTATTTACTCCTGTCCTGCTTTCTTTCATTTTCTCCAAAATCGTGTCTATTTCTTACTTATATGACTTTAACTTTCTCTTTAGCTTAGTACTTTTAAGTATCACTTAAAATATCTCACCTGAGGAAAAACATGGTATAATATGTACATTTACAGCACAATAAACTCCATTTGAGAACTTGATCATGACTAAAAACACATATGATTCAAACTTTTCCCAATTTTTCAGGATAGTTAGAAATGTCACATGTTAGCAACATGTTGTATTGTCTGACTGTTGTTAATGACTTTTTGATTTGGTGTGTGTTATACCTAACTAGTACTCCTGGTGTGATGCTGTAGGATCAGTACTGTACTGTGAACCATAAGGTCAGCCGTTCAAACTCATCAGCTACTTCTCAGAAACCCTATACAGGAAAACTGTGAGTTGGAACCACTCTAAGTGTTTTAGCAACAACATACCTAACAAACTTCCAATTACAATTAATTCCCTTTCTCTCCTCCAAGGAAATAACATCTTGAATTGACAATGTTTTGTGACACACCAACATATATACATACACATGCATAAAGGAGCCCTGGTGGTGTAGTGGCTTATGCATTGGACTACTAACACAAGGTCAGCAGTTAGAACACACCACTGCAGGAGAAAGATGAGAAAATGTGATCCTATAAAGATATACGTATGCACACACATA
>NW_006408979.1:977427-978649 GCF_000296735.1 Chrysochloris asiatica
AGTTCAAACTGATTTTTCAGTCCAGTGCCTTTACCCACAATGCCATAGCAGGACTCAATCCTACACATCAGTGAGGTAACATGTATTGGTATTGACATTTTGCATCTGATAACCTCATGTGTTACTATGCTAGGAACAGCAAATGGAAGAGAAATGGCATCACATTCCTCATAAAAAGAAAATTTCAAGATATATCTTGAAGTATAATGTGGTCTTTAATATAATAATATCTATATGCATATATGGAAGACAAGTTAATACAATTATTAAAAATTTGGTTTATGATGATGCATGGAAAGAACTGTAATCATTACAATGAAATAAAATACAATAGGATGAATGTAAAGCTGATGTTCTTCCATGTAAACTATCACTAAATTCACAATAAAAACTTAAAAAAAATGTATTGTTATTAGTGCTCCATCCAGTTCATACATGCACAAGTTTATTCTAAACAAAACATTAAAATATCCCTCTGCCATCATTGAATGCCTGCAGGGAAATTATTCATTAAATAAATGGTATTGAGGTCAGGGTTAATATCAAATTTTAAACAAAACTCCTGTGAGCATCTTCCCAAATCACTGACACTTTGTAATAAGGTCATAGGAATGCTGCTTTACATGAAACAACAGTTTTTACATAGATTAACTGTTTTAAAAGGAAAGTCTGATCGATCTCATAGATGACCTAAGAGGCAAGACTGTTGACATACTTGAATGAATAAGCTGGCTAAAGTCTGATGGAAGAAAACGATAGATTTACCATTAATACAGTATCGACTGAAATTTGTAGATCACATTGTTTGGTGTTCTCATTACAAATGAACATTTTCTAAGCAAGGTTTTTATTCAAAGATCTGATCTTTCAGTCTTTTGAACAAGATTAAAGCTAATCAAGAAAATTTTAAAGAACAGATCATAATTTGGGACAAATATTGAATTTAACAATACAATCAAGATAACAAAGTTTCATTGAAAACAGTGACTTCCAAGGAAATCTGCTAGGCCAGTGAAATTCCAGGGAAAGAGGTCAGCTCAGAAGATTATGGCAGATGCGGTAAAGATTGCAGGGCAGAGAGGCTTCCCGTTTGCCAGGGGGGCCAGGCGGTGCTTGTGAGTGCTTAGACCCGTTTCTTTGAGAAATCACTGTGCAAGGAATTACAGGCTTTTTAAAAGGGCGCTGCGGCATCCCCAGCTCCTTTGGGCTTGTGGGGGCGGGG
>NW_006408979.1:987134-1008690 GCF_000296735.1 Chrysochloris asiatica
CTGTGTAAATTTATCTTATTGAGGATCTTCCTCAATTCACTGAACCTCAACTTTACCAAACATAATGTCCTACTCCAGGATTAGTCCTTCCTGACAACATGTCCCAAATATGAGAGATGAAGTCTCACCATCCTCATTCCTAAGGAATATTCTAACTGTACTTCTTCCACGACAGATTTGTTTGTTCTTCTAGCAGTTCATGGTACTTTCAATATTCTTCTCCAACATCATGTTTCAAATACATTGATTCTTCTTAGTTTTCCTTATTCATTATTTAATTTTCTCAGGCATATTAAAATACCATGGTTTGGGTCAGGTACACTTTAATCCTCAAAGTGAAATCTTTGCTTTTAACTGTTTAAAGAGGTCTTTTGCAGCATGATCTTAGGTCATTGGATTTCTTGACTGGTGCAATTAGTTGATCAATTAATCCTAGAATAGATCTAAAAGA
Source organism: Chrysochloris asiatica (assembly GCF_000296735.1). Lineage (NCBI taxonomy): Eukaryota > Metazoa > Chordata > Mammalia > Afrosoricida > Chrysochloridae > Chrysochloris > Chrysochloris asiatica. The sequence continues at coordinate 987,586 of NW_006408979.1, forward strand.
GAACTCATTAGAAAATCATCACTGTGTACTTTTTGTTGATGGATCATATTAAAAAATATATCAAACAGAAGTATCAAACTGATCATGCTATTATCAATCAATTTCAGTAAATATCCCTTACTTTAACTTATTTCTGTACAGTAAGCTGAATTTTATGCATTAATATAAGCATGTCAAACAGCAAAAGATATAACTAAACATTTGTTTTTGTTGTTATGTACTGTAAAGCCAATTCTGAACCATAGCAACCCTGTATAGTGTTTCCAAGGATCAGTTGGTGAGCTTTAACTGCCAAACTTGCAATTCAAATGGTTTGCAGTCTGGCCTATTAACATACAGTGCCCCACCAGGATTCTAGAAAATGTGCTTTTGTTATAGTCTATGAGTTATGCATACAAGGAAAATTAAGTGGTATCTTTGCACTTTTATACCTTAAAGAGGTCTTTTACAAAAGATTTGCCCTATGCAATGAATCATTTGATTTTTTAACTACTGCTTCCATGACCATTGGTTGCATATCCAAATACAATGAAATCATTGAGAACTTCAAAATTTTCTCTCTTTATTACAATGCTGTCCTTTGGTCCAATTGTGAGTAGTTTTTGTTTTCTTTATATTACACTGTAATCCATACTGAAGACTTTACTTTGATCTTTAGCAGAAAGTGCCTTGTATCCTCTCTACTATAAAAAAAATGTGATAGTTAAAAGTTTTTTGACAGCTTGGCTGGACCAGAATTCTCAGTGTTTTGACAGTTAAGACATAGTAATCCTCCATGATGAGTTCTGTTATGAGCATCCAACCAAATGAAAGGACATATCTCAGGGTATATCTTGCTTCCAATATATTGGGCACTCAGGAAAATCTTGCTTGGTTTTGGCTGGGTCTGGGTCCTTCGGTTCTTTTGACTGGAGCCAAATTGCCAATGAACCCTGGGAATCATCAGTAGCCTGCCATTTGAATGCCAACCACAGATTCATTTGTCTCTGCAGCCAGAAGTCTGATGTCTGACGTGTTGATATGGGTTCATCAGCAACTGCAGCTACATGAGTCAAGAGAAATCTTCAGTGAATATCTAACCCCAGATGAATATCTAACCCACAGACTTGAAACTTGCCCACTTCTACAACTGAGTGAGCTAGTTTCTTGATATAAACCTTACTCTCTCCCCATTTTTTTTCTCTCTCTCATTTATAAACGCTTTACTGGACTTGCTTCTAGGGAACCCAGACTAAGACAGTAAACATAGTTGTTTCATCTGCATATGGAAGGTTGATAATGAGCTTTCCTTTAATCTTAATGCCACATTCTTCTTCATTTAGTCCAGCTTCTCAGAATATTTGTTCAGCACACAGATTATGTAAGTATTGTGAAAAAATACAACCTTGAGATACAATTTCCTCATTTTAAACCTTTAAATATCCCTTTGCTGTATTTAAATGACTGCCTTTTATTCTATGCACTGGTTTTACATCAACACAATTAAGTGTTCTGGAATCCCATTCTTAACAATGTTATCCATAATTTGTTATAATCCACATAGTTAAATCGTTTCCTCAGGCAATGAAACATAAGCAAACATCAGTTAAAATCCATCTGACAATAGTAATGATATTATTCATTCCTAGGTATCTTCAGAAAGCAGTTTTTCAAGTATTGCTGCAACAATTTTTGAATTATCTTCAGCCACAGTTTACATGTGTTTGACATTAAAGATATTGTTCAATAGTTTTCCCATTCTGTTAGATCATCTTTATTTGGAATGGGCACACATATGGATCATTTCTAGTCAGTTGGCCATGTAGCTGTCTTCCAAATTCCATGGTATACCTTAGTGAGTACTTCCAGATTGCAGTAATATGTTGCAATATTTAAATTGGTATTTTTTTTAATTCATGGAGTATTATTTTTCTCCAATGCCTTCAGTTCAGCTTCGACTCCTTCTTTCAGTGTCATCATTATTGATTATCTCTACCTCTTGAAATGGTTGAATGTTGGCAAATCTTATTAGTATATGACTCTGTATTCCTTCCTAATTTTCACGATGCTTCCTACATCACTCAATATTTTGCCCATACGATATTTGCCCATACAATTCTTCAATATTGCAAATATAGGTTTGTATTTTTCCTTCATTTCTAACTCCAGGTCATTGTACATATTTATTTATATATATTTTAACTGGGTGATAGTTTACATGGGAGAACATTGGCTTTACACCATAGTTTCATTGCAATGATTACAATCTCCTCCAAGCATCATCATTCAACAGTATTTGCCTCCATTCCATGTTTTGTTTCTTTGTGTATATGTGTGTGTTGGTGGGGTGTGTACACGTAAACACTCAGGGATATATAGTAATTTAAACAACCAAAGGACACATACTGCAAGACTAACTCCTGGCCATCAGCACCCAGTCCCTCACTTTCCACGAGTCCAGAGTCCTAAGCTATTCCATCTCTCCATGTCATCATCCCTGCTTTCATCTCAGCTGTCTTTACTTCTCTGGATAGGGTCCCACACACTGCTTTTGCTCCTCTCTCGATGGTCCTAGAGTCCTTTGTTTCTGGACTATAATATTAACTAGTCCCCCATTTTTGTTACAAAACATCTACCTTTACAGTTGTGACAGTCACAATTAGTCATGATAACTATTTCTCACTATTGAATCATAAGAATCTTATCCCCATCTCTTTTCACCAGACCCATCTACACAAGATGAAAGCTATTCATTGGGTACTCTACCTTCCCCCACACACTCTTAAAAGTAAACTCCATCTTGAAAACATGTAAACCAATCACTTCATGCCTTTATCACCCGTCATTTTAGGTAGCCAATAGTTAACTTGCCCATCTCCATCTATCCTGTATACAGATATGTTAGGATTGATACTTGATGTGAAGACTTCTTTCTTTTCAGTTGGTATTTTGAGCTACAGCCTCGGAAACCCTGTCCAGGGTCACTGTGAGTCAGAACCGAATTGACGACACCTAACAACAACAAACAACCATAAGTATAGGTCAAGTTTATCAAATTGTAGCATTTTACACTACTTTCCTTTATCAAAAATCATTTTTTTTTTTTTTTTCCTCTAGTTGAGTTCTGATTACCAAGTGATCAAGTCAAATGGGCACTGTCTGCAAGTTTGGGCATTCTTGTGCATCACCCCTAACTTCATATCAGCTGGATGCTTCACTCTGAGATCTAGCCCTCTGTGGCTATGTTGTTGTCCATGGATTCCTAGTCTCCAGGTCTCACCACACTTCCAGGCAACCAGTCCTTCTTCTTCACTGTCTCCTCCCCAGGTCTACAGGAATCTATGGAATGTGATTGAACTCAACCCATATCTTCATTGTTGCCTTTCCCCCTCTTCCACTCACTGGTAGACCAACATGGTTGCCAGCAAGCTTACACACCTGCACATGTGTTCCCTTTGAGTTTCAGTCTTGGAGGGGTGTTTGTCCCAAAGGGACTTGATTGCTTGCTTGATGACTCCCTGGTGATCAACTTGCTTGTTTTTTGTAGTAGTCAATCCTACTTCCATTTCTGGTTTGGATTTTTTCTTGATGATCTTTCTTTGGAGATGTATCTTGTATTGTTCCGGCTATTTCAGGCTGGTCTGCTTGTCCTTTCTAGTGGGAATGTCCCACCTCAGAAGGTTCAGGATGGGGCTCAGAATTTCACCTAAGGTCCTATGCACTGCAAAGTCTCTGCAAGAAACCTATTTCATTGAGAAAGTTCCAAAACCCATTTTCCATATTTCAATCAGTTATAGGCTGAAGACTGGCTTACAAGTTTTCTGTAATCATGTTTCCTGACATTCTTTTTGTAACCAACTCAAGTGTCTATTTTACAATAATAGGAAAGGGAAAGCAACACTCATAAGTTGGTCAAGCATCATAACATTATTTGTCCTCTTAAGAATATAGTTTGTTCTCATTATAATAGAACCCAGTTGCTCCAAGGTTGAGCATACATAACTATTTACCTCTGTCCCATTTATCCTATGCAAACCTGCCTCAGGGACCTCCTATCTTCCTTGATTTTCCATATCTCCTGCCCGTTTTTGTGTATTGCCCTCACAATGCCTAAACTATGAGGTGTCAGCCCACAACCCTCTGCTCTACCATCCCTTCCCTCAACAACCACCCAAGCTCCCCACCTCAACCCTACCAGTAACCAACAAAGAAACTTTTTCCCTTTTTAGTGTGGGTATCGTTTCTTAAGTTTTAACATTAATTTTCTTATGCAGTATTTGTCCTTTTGTCATGGATTAATTTCACTCAGCATAATGCCAAGAAATTTTTAAAACAACTATCTGGCCAACTGTTTGGAAGAGATCCATATTTGTGCCCCTCCAAAGAGAGGTGACCCAACAGAATGCAGAAATCATCGGACAATCTCTTTGATATCCCATGCGAGTAAAGTTTTGCTAAAGATAATACAGAAATGGCTACAATCATACACTGACAGAGAACTTCCAGAGGTTCAAGCCAGATTCAGAAGAGGCCCGTGAACTGAGAGATATCATTGCTCATCAGTGATGAATCTTGGCTGAAAGCAGAGAATATCAGAAAGATGTTACCTGTGCTTTATTGACTACACAAAGGCTTTCAATTGAGTGGATCATGACAAGCTATGGAAAACATTGCGAAGTATGACTATTCTGGAACCCTTAATTGTGCTCATGAGGAATCTATCTGTACCTGGACCAAGAAGCAGTTGTTCGAACAGACATGGGAACACTGAATGTTTTAAAATTAAGAAAAGTGTGCCACAAGGTGGTATTCTTTCATCACACTTATTCAACCTGTATGTTGTCAAGGACTTCATTCTTATTGGATCAGCTATCAACACTTACGGAAGCAGCATTCAAGAAATCAAATGATGTATTGCATTAGGCAAATCTTCTGCACAAGACCTTTTTAAAGTCCTGAAGAGCAAAGATGCCAGCTTGAGGACAAAGGTGCATGTGACCCAAGTCATAGTATTTTCCATAACCTCATATGCATGCAAATTGTTGTTGTTGTTGTTGTTGTTGTTGTTGTTGTTGTTGTTAGGTACCGTGGATTCGGTTCTGACTCATAGTGACCCTGCACAGGATTTCCAAGGCATAAATCTTTATGGGAGCAGAACGCCTCATCTTTCTCCTGCGTAACCTCTGGTAGTTTCGAACTGCCGCCATTTGACGTTAGCAGCCCGATTCATAACCACTACGCTATCACAGTTCTGTAAACAAGAAAGGCCGTAGTAAAATTTACGCATTTGAATTATGGTGTTTGAGGAAAATATTCAAAGTGCCATGGGCTGCCTAAAGAACCAATAGATCCATTTTGTTAGAAGTAAAGCCAGAGTGCTCCTTGGAGGCCAAGATGTTCAAACTTCGTCTCTCATACTTAGGACATATTGGCATGAGGGACCAGTCGCTGAAGAAGGATATCATGTTTGGTAGGGTGGAGTCTCAGAGTTGGATTGTCCAGGTAGCAGCATCGATGGACTCAAGCGTGGCAATAATAGTGAAGTTGCCCAGGATCAGGCAGTGATTTGTTCTGCTGTGCATGGGGTCGCTATGAGTCAGTATCAACTCGATGGCACCTAACAACAACAACAACAACAAAATGGCTAGTGGTCGTGAACATTTCTTTATAAGTGTTTTGGCTGACTGAATGTCTTCCTTTTTGAAGTGTCTGTTTGTTCCCTGTGCCCATTTTTCAATTGGATTATCTGTCTTTTTCTTGTAGAGGTGTTGCAGTTTCCTATAGATTTTAGAAATTAGTCCCTTGTCTGATATGTCATTGTATAATATTTTTTTCCCCATTCTGTGGGCTTCCTTTTTGCTCTTTTGGTGAAAACCTTAGATGTACAGAATTTTCTAATTTTTAGAATGTCCCAATCATCTTATTTTGTCTTCTTTTGTGTGTGTAATTTTTGCAATGTTTGATAGTCTATGTGTAGCCTATATCAGAGCCCTTATATGTGTCTTTATTTTTTCATTGATGACATTTATAATTCCTGGATTCACATGTAGGTCTTTTATGCAGGTTGAGTTTGTTTTTGTATATGGCATGAGGTAAATCTTTTGTTTTCAATCTCTTGGATATTGATTTCTAGTCCTGCCAGCACCATTTGTTGAAGAAACTATGTCTTCCCCATTCAATATACCTTGTCCCTTTGTCAAAGATCAGTTGGCTGTATTTGTTTGACTGGGTAAATTTCTGGATTTTCGATTCTGTTCCATGAGTCTATGTATGTTTCATTGTACCAGTACCAAGTTGTTGTGACCACTGTAACTAAGTAGTACATTTTTAAATAAAGGAGTGAGAGGCTTCCAACTTTGTTCTTCTTAAGTAGTGCTTTGCTTATCCTGGTCTCTTTTCCTTTGCATATAAAATTTTTAATTTTTTTCCCATCTCTTTGAAGAATGTCATTGGAATCTAGATTAAGATTGCTTTATATGTTTAAATGTCTTTGGGTAGTATTGAAATTTTCAAAACTTAAGTCTTCCTATCCAGGAGCATGAATATTTGTCTTTTTATGTTTCATTTCATTTTTGATAACTTCCAATTTTCCTCAATATGTCCTTTCTACATTCAATTTTATGACTACTCAAGGAGTCCTGGTGTGGGGCTGTGGGTTAATGCGCTTGACTATAAGTTTGCTCACCAGCCACTCCAATACAGGGTCTCTATGGGTCAGAACAGAACACTAAACAACAATGGATGTTTGCAGCTGTTTCTATTTATTTTGAGTTGTTCTCCATCAGCAAATGAAGACTCTGGAAGTTTCATTCTATTCTTGTCATTAATGTTGATTTTACTTTGAGGAAGCAGGCCTTCCTCAGTCATATTTTGAGAGCCTTCCAACTGAATGGCTCATCTTATGGAACTCTGTCAGACAATGTTCCAATGCTATTCATAATGTTTCTAGAGGCTAATCTGTTAGAAGTGGACCTGTTTTTAGTGTTAAGTGGCATGGAGTCAGTTCTGACTCATAGCGACCTTGTATAGGGTTCCCAAGGTGCAGCTGGTTGTTGTTAACTGCTGACCTTGTGATTCACAGTTCAGTACTGATCTAAAGCACCACACCATAAGTGGATATATAATTTATTTTCCTAGTCTGTCTTAGTCTGAAAGCTCTGTTGAAAGCTTGCCACCATGAGTTATCTTGGTGGTATTTTAAATATTTGTGGCATAGGTTTCAGCATCACAGCAACATGCAAGTTATCAGTATGCTAACCTGAAAGAGGAGTGGTGGTGAAGACATTTTAGAAATCAAACACCCAAAGTAATAGAAAGCCACTTAAGAGGAGAAATACACTTGAAGTTGCTTGTAAACAATGAAAATTTAATTCTCCCATAATCTTTAAAGATCTTTTGATTAGAACTTTGCATTCTTTAACCCAACATAGAATTAAGAAACTTTTATGAACTATGATAAATTATTATACTTCAAGCATACTATCAGGAGGCAACAGTCCCTAGAAAAAGATATCATTCTTGGTAATGTGGAAGGACAGTGAAAAATAGGAAAACCCCAATGGAGTGGCTTGGCATAGTGGAGCAGCAATGGGCTTACTTGTAAAAATAATTGTGTGGATGATGCAGAAGCGGGCACTGTTTCATTCTTTTGTGTATAATGTCACTCTAAGTTGAAATTGGCTCAAAGATACCTAACAGCAACAATAACAACATTGGTGGCTGTTTATTTATTTATGTATTTACCAGAAATCTAAAACATAATCCACAATCAATGAAGAATGTGTTTAACACATAATCCAGGAAAAACAATTGTGATGGATCCTAAGTAGCATCCTCTACCAAAAGAACTTTTTGAGCATTGATGTTGGATTTTATACAGTTGTCTCTACGTAATATCATTAACAAGACTTGGTGGCTTATTGGGACAAACTTTAAACTGCTAACTGAAAAATCAACAGTTCAAACTGACCAGCTTCTGTGAAGGAGAATGATGAGGCAGTCTGTTTCTATAAAGATTTATAGTCTTGGAAACCCTCTGTAACAATTCTAACCTGACCTATAGAGTTATTATGAGTTGCAATAGACTTGATGGCAGTGGGTTTGGTTTGGTTTGGTATGGTTTGGTATGGGATATGGTTATTTCTGTTTTTGATTTCTAACTTCTCCAACTGAGTATAATTATTTCCATGTAGAAAAGGAGATCCAGTTACCACAGTGAAAAAAAAATTTAGAAAATATGTTTTCACTGTGAAGAATTCATGAAGAAATATTAAGTGGTATAGAAACTCATTTTAATAGCTGTGATAGTTAAAAGTTTTGTGTCCTCTTGGATTGGCCAGAGTTATCAGTGGTGTAGAACGTAAGATGCAGTTATCACCTCCATGATGAGATCTAATATTATACAATCACCCCCATAATGTTATCTTGTGTGATAAAACCCTATCAGATATAATTATCCAATACTTTGTCAATCCTCACTTCTATTATATTGAGTCTAGGTGCTATCTATAGAACCAGGTTGTACCTTCAGTCCATATTTTTTGAGCTATATAAAGAGAGAGACATGAACAATGCACAGAGGGATCCACTACAACTTAAACTGAGCATCCAGGATGCACCCATTGGGCCTGAGGTGTCTGCATTGTGAAAGTCCCAGATCCATGGGAAGATTGACACCAAGGTTTATGAATCTCTCCAAAGATTACTGGGCTTGCAGTTACTGAAAGAAGACAAGGATCTTTCCCCAGAGGTGATAAAGAGAAAACCTTCTCTTAGCATTGGCACTCTGAAGTTGGACTTCTAGCCTCATAAATAATAAATTTCTGGTTGCTAAAGCCATCAACTCTGGTCTTTCTGTTATAACAGTATTAGAAATCTAAAGCATTGGGAAAGTTATTTTTCTATTCGTGAAATTATTTCAATCCAACTAGCTGCTCCTCAGAAGCACTATACAGGATCTCTGTGTGTCAGAACAGCATTATTATTCTCACTATTATCCTCTATCTTTAGGGAAAGTTGAAAGGGATAAGGTTCTTGTTTTTAAGTGACATTGGGTTGCCTCCACCTTGTAACAACCCTGTATAGGTTTCCCTATACAACTCAGCAATTATTGAGTTTCAGTGCTGACCTAGCAGTTAGCAGTACAGTGCTTATCCTACATTACCCCAGGGCACCTGAAAGGGAAATGGAACATTCAAATTAAAAACTGGTAAACTGGAAGTACAGGACTCCCATGGCCAAAAAACTGACCTTTGGCACTAAAATGAGGGGATCATCTCTTACAAGTAAACATACTCCCATTAATATTGATTGGCTGCTCAAAACAGATCATATCATAAGGGTGATTACATCATTACATAACTTCCAAATTACATTTTTAAAGAGCTTTCAAACCACTGAGGATCATGACCTTGTCAAATGGACACATATTTTGTGGAGACACAATTTAGTCTATGACATTCCCAGATTCCCCTGTAAAATGATATCTTTGCAAAACATTTTCATCCCCATATTTTAAGCTTGATTAGTCCCATACTTTTACTTCTTGGGCATTGCAGCTCCACACTGTCAGATTTTCTAACTATAAATATGAAGTAGCTGTGGAGACAAAAGGAATCTTATATTTTTCTCAAAATCAAATAGCTGAACATTTTATGAGAAGAAACATTTGTTCAATTTCCATATGGGAAAATTGTTATTACTAATACCATACTGGTATAGAATGTTAAGGAAAAATGCCATTCAAACATACTATATCTGATTTTAATGAACACAAATACACACAAAGGAAGAACGATGCTGGTTAATGGCACAAGGATGATATGACCGGAATTTTTTTATAATGGATTTGCCTTTCCTTTTAGAATTCATGCATTGATTTTGTTGTCTAATGTAATTCCCCTGGTGTTTATTAATAGTTTGAGCCTAAAGGATATTAATGACTATCCAATTGGACAGATACCTATTATGTTGTATATGCAGTACTGCATGTTTCTTTTTATGCTAAATTACCATAAAGAAAAATTTGTGATATGAAAAATAACAAAAAAATATTGGAAATCAGATTTTAAAATTAAAGGAACTCAATAAAATGCTAACCAAATTGAGTGTCCTTTACAAATAATTTTTTATAAATATTCTATAGCTGTGATATTGTTTTTGGCTGTCATAAGTCAGCTGCACACCATCGCTACCTTATCCATAACAGAATGAAACACTGGCCTGTCTTGTGACATCATCACAATTGTTGTTATATTTGAGTCCAGTTTTGCAGCCACTTTGTTAATCCATCCCATTGGGTCTCAGATTTTTTGATGAGTATCTAAATTACCAAGCATGATGTCCTTTTTCAGAGACTGATTCCTACTAAAAACATGTCTAAAGTCCATAAGATGAATGCCTGACATCCTCATTTCTAAGGAATATTTGACTGTACTTTCAAGACAGTTTTGTTTGTTACTCTGGCGGTTCATTATACTTTCAATATTCTTTGCCAACACAATAACTGAAATTCACCAATTCTTCTCTGGTCATCATTATTCATTGTCTAGCATTCACATGCATATGAGGCAATTGAAAATAGCATGACTTGGGTCAGGCATACATTAGTACTCAGAGTGACATCTCTGCTCTTTAATACTTTTAACAGTTCTTGTGCAGAAAATTTGCACAGTTCAGTACATAGCTTGATTTATTGACTGCTGTTTCCATGAGCACTGATTGTGGATTCAAGTTAAAAAAAAAAAAGTGACAACTTCAATCTTTTCTCTATTTAGCATGATAATGTTTATTGGAACAGTTGCTAGAGTTTTTGTTTTCTTTACATTCTTTTGTAATCCATGCAACAGGCTATATTATTGGATCTTCATCAACAATTGCTTCAAGTCCACTTCACTTTCAGCAAGCAAAGTTTTATAATCTGCATATTCCAGGTTGCTATTGAGTTTACCTCCAATCATGAGGTTGCATTCTTCTTCATATATTCCAGCTTCTTAGATTATTTGCTCAGAATACAGTTTGAATAAGCCTGTTGAAATTTTACAATCCTGTCAAACACCTTTCCTGATTTTAAGCCACTAATATCCCCTTGCTGTGTTCAAATGATTGTGTGTTTGTATATATGCAGGTTCTATATGAGCCAAATTAAATATTCTGTTGTTCCTATTTGTTGGGATACTGCCCATAGTTTCTTATAATCCACACAGTAAAATGCTTTTGCACAGTCAATAAAGCACAAGTAGTCATCTTTCTGGTATTCTCTTCTTTTGGCCAAGAACAATCTGACATCAGCAATAACATACTTTGTTCCATGTCATCTCAATCCAGCTTGAATTTACAGCAGTTCTCCATCCATGTACTCCAGCAACTGTTTTTTAATTACCTTCAACAAAATTTGGCTTATAGTAGTATTAATGATATATTCCCATCCCATTAGGTTATCTTTCTTGGAAATGGGTGCAGATATAGATCGTTTCCAATTGGTTGGCCAGAAGCTGTCTTCCAAATTTCATGGCACGAAGGAGTGAGTACCTCCAATTATGTATTAGTTTGTTGAATACATTTCAATTTGTATTTTGTTAGTTACTTGTTTTTGGCTAATATCTTCATGCTACCTCCTGAAAAGGTGGAATGTTGACAAATTATTTTTGATACAATGACTAAAAAACCATATGGGATGAGGGCACAGTCACTGAGACGCCTCCAAGGACTCAGCAGCCTCCCCCTTGAGCCCCCTTGCTTCCGGATGCTCACCCCCTCCCCGCCTCTGACTTCCACAGGCTGTTTCTATGGAGGAAAAGGAATCATATCATATGTCCGCTATTCAGAACCACCACTCTTTCGACCCCTTTGCTGATGCAAGTAAGGGTGATGACTTTCTTCCTGCTGGGATTGAGGATTATATCCATATAAGAATTCAACAGGCAGGAAGACCCTTACAACTGTCCAAGGGATTGTTGATGATTACAATAAAAAGAAACTAGTGAAGGAGTTTAAGAAGAAAATTTGCCTACAATGGTACTGTAATTGAGCATCCAGAATATGGAGAAGTAATTCAGCTGCAGGATGACCAGCACAAGAACATATGCCAGTTCCTTGTAGAGATTGGACTGGTTAAGGACGACCAGCTGAAGGTTCATGGGTTTTAAGTGCTTGTGGCTCACTGAAGCTTAAGTGAGGATTTCCTTGCAATGAGTAGAACAATTCCTTCTGTCCCTTGTCACAAGTTTAAAACCTCACAGCTTGTATAATGTAACCATTTGGGCTCCACTTTTAATTTGGACTAGTGTAACTCCTTCATGCAATAAACTGAAAAGAGCCATGCTGTCTAGTCTTGAAGTCCCTTATTTAAACAGAGGTCAAGCAGTAGGCACCTGGCAGTACTCAGCCTGAAACAAAACAATAATGTGATGTTTCAGCCAAGCTCAGAGATGGCTGTGTGTGGTCAGAAGCTCCCCTGTCCTAAGAAAATGCCACCCACCACCTGAACAACCCTGGGTGGAACAGAGAGGCTGGGATATGGCAGCTATAACACTAGAGGGAACCTTTGGTAGCAAAAGAAAAACCTGGTATGGAACCTGACAAGGGGGCAGAGCTTAGGAGAGGCCACCTTCTCACTTGTGAGGTGACAGGACATCCAGCTTGCCACCAAGGTCATTGTTCTTACTGACTAGACATATCCTAGCTAAGGAATGTCAAAAGAACCAGGATGTGAGGCCCACCTTTCAGAGTTAAAGTTTTGACAAGGGAAAAAATTCAAAATAATGTATCAGTCCTATAGCTGGCTGGAGAGCTTGCAACTTACCAATAGCTGCCCAATGCCATGGGAAGTAACAACTGCCCCACCTTTCAGTTCTAAATGTTATGTAATGTATTTAAACTATTATTTAAATAAAACTTGTTCTCCAGAAAACAGACACACACAAAAAAAAACCCAAAAAAACAAAACAAAATAAAAACATGTGGGATGATGTCTGGCTTCACAAAAAGGAAAGAGAATCAAACTCAAAATCAGTTCAAGACAATTCCTATGAGGCAGAGGTCAGATGTGTTGCTTCTGTAGTTGCTGATTTTCTAGGTAGGATTTCACACTTCACTCATGTTCTCCCTTCTTGATGATCCTGGTATCTTCTGTTCTCATTTCTGAGATGGCTGCTTTTAACCTACCTGGATAGCAAAACTAACCAATCTCTGCCTTAGCATCCTGTGTACATATTTGCATGGTCCCACCCAATCACTTGGTGGAAATTAAGACATTGGCTAGAAAAGTCATATCCATTAAATTCAAGATACCACAGTAACTCTATGTATTCTTTCTATCTTCTTTGCTAGTTTCTACTTCATTCAATAGTTTATCCAAAGAATCCTTCACTACAATAAATTGAGGCTTGATTTTCTATCTTCCACTCTCTAAGCTTTAGAAATGCTGAGCATGTTGCTCCTTTTGTTTTTTCAGCTTCAGGCCTTTACATATTTTACTATAATACTTCACTTTGTCTCTAATGCTGTCAGTATTGCTGCTAATAGAGTTTAAAATAACTTGTATTGACAGAGAAATGTTATTAGATTAAAAATGGTATTATTCAATATAGCCTAAACTTTAAAAAAGTGATTAAAATTCTAAGATCAATATTGGGAGAACTGTCTGAAACTAGAGTCATGATTTTACAAAACAAGATTGCCTTATATTACTTGCTGTTTCTCAAGGTAGTGTCTGTGCCTTAATTAAAGAACATTGCTGTGTTTATACTAATGATACCAAAGATTAGTTTCTACCACTCAACTGTCAGTTTTTCATACTGTGGTGGCTTGAAAATTGCTGTGATGCTGAAAGCTACACCATTAATATATTAAGTACTAGCAAGTTCACCCATGGTGGACAGGTTAAGTGGAGTTTCCAGACTAAGATAGACAATCAAGAAGCAAAGGTGAACTACTTCTGAATGTTTAACTACTGAAAACATTATGAATAGAAGTGGAACACTGCCAAATAGTACCAGAATATTGAAACATGATGAATAGCACCAGAATATTGTCAGATATGGTACCAAAGACGAGACATTAAACTTGGAAGACACTCAAATACAACTGGGGAACAGTTATATCCTCAAAGTAGAGTTGGCCAGGAAGACACACATGGAGTAAAGCTTTTAGGGTCTTCATTTGCTGGTAGACACAACTGAAAATGAGGAGAAAAAGCTGGAAACATAAATTAATAATCCAAACCAGAAATATATGAAAAGTATGAATCTAGGAAAACTGCAGACTGTCCAAAATGAAATTGAAAGCTTAAAGATTGATATCTTAGATATCACTGAGCTGAAATTGACTGGTATTGGCCATTTTGAATTTGATAATAATGTGGTTTACTATGCTGGGAACAGCACATTGAAAAGGAATGGTATCACATTCATTACTTGAAAGAATATTTCAAGATCTAACTTACAGTACAATGCTGTTTATGATAGGATAATATCCTTATGCCTACAGTAAAGAACAGTTAATAATATTATTCAATTGTATGTATCAGCCACTAAAGCCAGTGATGATGGAAGTGAAGGATTCTACCAAATTCTTTAGTATGAAATTGATCAAACATGTAATCAAAATACATTGATAATTACTACTGGTGATTGGAATGAAAAGGTTGTGAACACAGAAGAAAAATAAAGTTGGCAATATGACCTTGGTGATAGAAATGATGTTGTTGACCACATGATAGTATTTTGCAAGACCAATGAATTATTCATTGCAAATAATTTTTAAACAACACAAAAGACAAATATACACATGAACCACACCAGATGGTATACACAGAAATACAATTTACTATATCCGTGGGAAGCAACATTGTACAAGCTTGATATCATCATTCAAACAAGGTTAGATGCACATTGTGGAGAAGACCATCAATAGCTCCTATGCAAGTTTACACTGATGCTGGAGAAACCTAGAACAAATAATCTGAGAATTTGGATCACATGATAAAGAATATAGCATAAGGATTGGAGGAAGACTTATTAACAACCTGCGATATACATATGACATCACAACCTTGCTTTCTGTAGGTGAAGAAGACTTAAAATGCTTGCTGATGAAGATCACAGACTACAGCTTTAATTATGGATTATACCTCAATGTGAAGAAAACAAAAAAACCTCACCACTGGACCAATAAACAGCATCATGATAAATAGTGAAAAATTGAAGATGTTAAAGACTTCAATTTTCTTGGATCCACTTTCAACTCTCATAGAAGCAGCAGTAAAAAAGTCAAATGACATATTGAATTAGGCAAATCTGCTGCACAAGAACTCTTTAAAGTGTTTAAGAGCAAAAATGTCAGTTTGAGGACTAAGGTGCACCTGTCCCAAGTCATGGTATTTTCAATAACCTCATATAACTATGAAAGTTGGTCAGTGAATAAGGAATACCATAGAAGAATTGATGCATTTGAGTTATACTGTTAATAAAGAATATTTAAAGTACCTTGGACTGGCAGAAAAGTCTGCATTAGAAGTACATCCTGAATGCTCTTTTGAAGCCACGATAGTGAGACTTCATCTCTCATACTTCAGACATGTTATGAGACCAGTCCTTGGAGAAGGACATCATGCTTGGTAAAGTGGAGGGTCAGTAAAATTAGAGGAAGACACTAAGGAGATGAACTAATATGGTGACAGCAACACAGTGAACAGGTGGGCTCAAGTGTAATAAAAATTGTAAAAAAAAAAAAAAAAAGCAGGACCTGTCAGTGTTTCATATTACTATGCACAGGGTCACTTTGAACCAAAACTGACTTCATGGGGCCTAAAAACAGCAACAACAACAACAACAACAACAAAGATCAGTTCATATTAATCATACACAAGAACTTTGTTCATATTGCTTATGCGAAATCTCAAACTTCATGGAATTTCTTTCTTGGATTAGAAATATGAATCCTGATTTCTTGGAGCTTTTCAAGAAATGTCTTTAATTCTTTTGTTAGTATTCGTACTCTATTTCCTTGTTTAATCTCTGGGGTCTTAAAAGCTAGTGAATGACCATCAGATTTGAAGCAATTAATCCCATTTCTTCTGATGTTGATTATTGGGTATTGATTTCAGGAAATAATGAAGCAATAAAAAAGTTTTGTTTGTGTTAGGGTTGTATACACTAAGTTGGAATCCTGGTGTGGAGCTGTAGGATAAGCAGTGGGTCTTAAGTTCAGTTTGAACCACAAGGTGGGGAGTTGAATACCATCAGCCACTCCTCAGAAACATAAACCAGGGCAGCTATGAGTCAGAACTGACTCGATGGCACTTAGAAACATACACTAAGTTTGCTTTCAAGCTAAATTCATAACTATAATTTGCTATAATATGTTCACTGCAGGGTAGAATGGTTTGACATGTAGAGTTTGGTTTACAATTGCAAAAGAAAGAAATAAATGCATCAGATAACCTCAATCAGAAAGTCTTCAGGGAAGAATTTATTCTTATAAAACTGAAGACTCTTCTGAAAATATTAGCAGAATAACAGATTTACCTTCTGTACCATGTTACTTTACATCACATTTGTGAAAAGGATACAAAACATTTTGTAACTAACCAACAGCTTTTAATCCACAGGTCAAATAATACAGTTAAACAATCTGTCCTGACATGAGTCTCCACAAAAGGTAATGGGAATACTTTATCTTACCTTACAGCTTGCCACTTTGATGAAGGACAAAACCTTAGTTGAAATGCAATGCTGGAACGTGATGGTTTCTACAACTGCACACACTCTTTCTTATTTTCACTAGTTTTTCAAACTTGATAATTACCCTTAAAAGTTTAAGCATTTAGAAACCAGGATCTAAGATAACAGTCTTATTTAACTTTTTTCACATGGTCATATTGCCTTGTGGAATTGATGTTAGCAACAGCTAAAATAAAACTGAACATTTTAGAGATAAAAAGTATAAAATTTAAATTCCCAAACAGTATTCATCCTGCCACAGTCATACGTGCATTTTATTCCTATTTTAATAATATTTTCTCTCATTGTTTGCTGATGTTAAATTAGGGTAGTTTAGAAAGTAAGTCCCAATGTGAAGGATCACATCAGATCTAGTTGTCATGCAGATTTTGGACACAATATATTCTTATATGACACATTTGGCTTAATATTGTTCCTTACCAAATAAAGTCCTAATCAAGTTTGAATTCATAGGAAAAGCTGTAGGTCCAATAATTCTTCATAATATCACTGCAGTTAAAGATGAAATTCTCAGCATTTTAGACTTATGTATCTCATTCCAATATGAGTGGATGATAGGTTGGAACACAGGAGACTCATTTTCATCAACTCAATGAATCTTCTGTGACTGGTTTGTTCCGATATTTAGAATTCAAAAATTAGAAGTATGGTTTGTGCCACTTTCATTTCCATTTTGATATTTGGAATTCCTTGAACTCCAGTGGGATTATTTAATTACTGTATGTCATGTCCCTGCCAGGAGTAATAAAGTCCACTTACTAAAAATCCAATTAAAATTTAAACCTAGATTAATAAACTTACAAAGAAAACCCGACATTTTCAGAAGTTACTTTTCTCAAATCAGGTAGCACAGCATCCAGATAATTAACAAGCAGAAAATACAATTTCACTTAATGAGACTCTCCCTCTCTTTTGTCTCCCTGGCCTCTCCTCATGACACTTAACCTCATTGTGACCCTTTTTAAACCAAAAGGGAGAATCAATTAAAACTGAAGAAGAAGAAGGGGTGACTTTTTTCTTCTCTCGACATAATATGAACCATTCTTTTTAGAATTTGAAAGCGTGCACTCGGCTATCTCTGTCTCATCCCAGGAAGACTTCTACCAAATTACAAAATAGCCCTACCAATGAATATACATAAAGGATCAATTTTCTTTAAATGGTGAAATGAAATAGTGTAATAATATAATAGTAATTTAATAGAAAACTTACTGAAAATGTGTGACTTCTGAAAGCTGTTGCTTTAGTTGAAGACAAATAAATACATGCACATCTTTGAAGTAATATGTGAAACACAGTTTTATTGACACTTGCCTAATAGAAATGAAGTTGTTAAAAAGGAAGAGAATGTCTCATACTAATTTTCAAAGAAAAAATGACTTTATTCTATTATCTGATTAAGAATATTATAAATGTACACATTTTTTATAAATAGTTTCTTCACAGGTATTTTTTCATATATGCTATTACAGAAATGTTTGTCTGATTCCTTACATTTTTTAAAAAGCCTTTCTGTAAACAACTGAATTTAGGTGTTTTATGTCTCAGGTTTATTATTTCAAACACCATCCCCCAAAGGTGAAAGTCTTTATAAATGGTCAAGACAATTGGAAAGAAAACAAATCATTTGAAATTTTCAGTGAAGCTGTCAAAATTTTATAGTAAGTCTATGGTCAGAGATGGTCAAGCATAGAATGAATGCCTTAGCAATTCTAAAACTCATTGCTTTCAAGGCAATTCAGACTCATAGTAACCCAATAGGACAGAGTGGAGCTGTCACATAGGGTTTCCAAGGTTGTAAATCTTTAAGGAGCTCTGGTAGCCTAGTGGTTACCAGTCAGGCTGCCAACCTCAAGGTCAGCAGTTTGAAACTACCAGCAGTCTCATGGGACTATAAATATTTACAGCCTTGGAAACTCTATGCAGGGTCACTATGACTTGGAAACGACTCCATGGTACTGAACAACAACAACAACAACAAATCTTTAAGGAAGTAAATGGCCACCTTTTCCTGTTGCAGGGCAGATAATAGGTTAAAACTGCTGACTTTTTGGCGAACAGTAGAGTACCTAACTACTGTTCCTTTTAGTAATCCTACAATGATCATATTGCTCTGGAAGGTAGTATCCATTTGGTTCTCAGCTGGTGAATGATTAAATTGTGTCATTGTTAAACTGTATTTAAAAAAAAATAATAATAATAACCAAAGGGAATAAGCAAATTTTTCAGTTTTACTAGTTCACCTACAATCTCTACAAAATTCTTCCATATTTTCTTATACTTTTGTGTTTATTGTAACTTTAATTTTCTGTAATTAAAATGATTAAAAACAATTTCAACCTGCAGTAACCACAACTATCAGTTTCTTATTATGGCGGCTTGTCTATTGCTGTGATGCTGGACGTTGTGCCATAGGATTTCAAATAGCAACAGAGCCCCCTCCCGCACCCCCCACCTTGGTGGACAGGCTTCAATGGAGCTTCAGCCTAAAATGAACTAGGAAAAAGGAAGAGGTGGGTCAGTTCTCAAAAATAAGCTATTGAAATCCTTATTAATATTGTTTGATACAGTGCCAGAGACCCTGTGGTTGAAAGGCACTCAACTGGGGAACTGGATCCTAAAAGTACAGTTACATTATTGACTTGGAAGAAGAAAGTTTTGAGGACCTTCATTTGCTAATGAAGAATAACTTTAAATGAGAAGAAAAAGCTACAATTACCTACTAACTGTAATGTAAAGTATATGAAATTTGAATCTTGGAAATTTTTAAATAACCAAAAATGAGATGGAATGAATAAAATCAGTATCTAGGTTTTGTTGTTATCGTTCTTAATCAAGGGCTATCAATTCAGTTCCAACTCTATGGGTTTTCTGAGGAACAGCTGGTAGGTTTGAATCTCCAACCTTGTAGTTTGCAGCCCAATGCTTATTCCACAGCACCACAACAGGACACCACCTTATACATTGCTAAGCTGAAACAGACTGGTATTGGCCACTTATAATCAATCATATGTTCTTTTATGCCAGGAATGACACACAGAAAACTGGTGTCTCTTTCATCATAAAAATAGCATTTAAAAGTCTACCCTAAGTCACAGTTCTGTCAGTGATAGGATATACCCATAAGCCAAAAAGGAAGACCAGTTAATATGATAATTATTCAATATTTATAACACATTAATGATAAATATGAGATTTTTTACTAACATCTGTAGAATGATATCAGTCAAACATGTAACCCAGATGCATTGATAATTACTTGTGATTGGATTAAGAAAGTGGAAGTACAGAGAAATTGGAAAATATTACCTTGGCAATAGAAATCAAGTCAAAGGTTGCATGATAGCAAGACCAATGACTATATACCTTTTTTTCTACAACATAAATGATGACTATATGTGTAGATTTTGCTGGAAGTAATATTTAGGAATCGAACAAGACCAGGGACTGACTGCAAAAATAGCATCAGTATCTTATATGTTAGTTCAAGTTGAATTTGAAGAAATTTAAGATTAATCTATTAGAACCAAAAATGACCTTGAGTCTATCCAACTGAATTTAGAAATAAATGCAAGAAAAAAGTCCATGCATTGAACACTAATAAGTCAAAAACAGATGAAATGTGGAATCACATCAAAGACAACATACGTGAACAAAAGATTTTTTAAAGAAGAATAAATAATGAAAAAGATCAAAATGAATACTGGAAAAAACTCTGAAACTTGCTTTAGAATGTAGAATACTTAAAGTGAAGGGAAGAACTGATGAAATAAAAGAACTGACCAAATGGAGAAGATATTCATTTTAATTTGTATGAATTATGCAAGATTTGGAGTTAGAAAATAAAAAGGGAATATGCACATTAATTATCAAAATGAAAAAACAAGAAAAATATCAAGGCTTGAGTTACAATAATGAAAGATGCTATGGAAGGTTGGCACCAAAACTGTATGCTTTAACCATACTTATGCAATCTGCATGCTGAGCAAATAATCAAAGAAGCTGGATTATATGCAGAATGTAGCATCAAGATTGGAGAAAGAATCATTAACAGATTTTGGTATGCAGATGATACAACCTTCTTTGGTAAAATCAAAGAGAACTTAAAATACGTGCTGATGAAGATCAAAGGCCATAGCCTTCATTATGAGTTGCACCTCAATGTAAAGAAAACACAACTTCTCACCACTGGACCAATAAATAACATCATGATAAATTGATGAAGGATTAAAGTTGTCAAAGACTGCTTTTTGCTTGGATCCACTGTCAACACTCATGGTAGCAGCAGTCAAGAAATAAAACTATGTATTGCCTTGGCAAATCTGCTGCATAAGACCTCTTTAAAGTGTTCCAGAACAAAGATGTCAGTTTGAGGACTGAAGTG
>NW_006408979.1:1027366-1041765 GCF_000296735.1 Chrysochloris asiatica
CTCTTTGCTTTCTTCCTGTATGATGTTTTAATGTTATCCCACAACCCTTCTGGTCTTCAATCTTTAGTGTTTAATGTATTCAGGTGGGATATATTCAAGGTCGTATTTTGGCTCTTGTGGACTTGTTTTCATTTTCTTCAGCTTTAGTTTGAATTTGCATATGAGTAATTGATAGTCTGTTCGACAGTCTGACCCTAGCCTTGTTTTCACTGATGATATGGAACTTTTCCAGTGTCTCTTTCCACAGATGTAGTCAATTTATGTCTATAAATTCCATCTGGTGAGGGCCATGAGTACAGTTGTCTCTTATGCTGTCTAAAGAAGATATTTGAAATGAACAAATCATTGATTTTGTAGAATTCTACCATGTGCTCTCCAGCATCATTTCTATCACCAAGGCCATATTTTCCAACTACTGATCCTTCCTCATTGCCCCCAACCTTTGCATTCCAATCACCAGTAATGAGCAGTACATCTTGAATGCATGTTTGATCAATTTCAGATTGAAGAAGTTGGTAGAATTCTTCTAATTCATCCTCACTGGCATTAGTGGTTGGTGTGTAAATTTGAATAGTAGTGATATATACTGGACTTCCCTGTAGGCACATGGATATTATCCTATCACAGACAGCATTGTACCTCATGACTGATCTGGATATGTTCTTTTTGGCAATGAAAGCAACACCATTCCTCTTCAATTTGTCATTCCAGGCATAGTAAACCATGTGGTTGTTAGATTCAAGATGGCCAATACCAGTCCATTGCAGCTCACTAATGCCTAAGATATTGATGTTTATGTGTCCCATTTCATTTTTGACAACTTCCAATTTTCCCAGATTCATAATTCGTACAGTCCATGTGTTGATTTTCAATGGATGTTTACAGCTGTTTCTCTTCATTTTGAGTTATGCCCCCATCAGCAAACAAATGTCCTGAAGCCTTTTCTCCACAAGCTCTACTCCATTCACATCCCGGTCAACTCTACTTTAAGGAGGCTGCTCTTCCCAGTTGCATTTTGAGTGCCTTCCAACCTGAGGGGTAGCACTGTATCTGACAGTCTTTCTCTGCTTTTCGTAAGGTTTTCAGTGACTTAATATTCAGAAGTAGTTTGTCACTCCTTCTTCCTAGTTGTCTTTGTCTGGAAGCTCATCTGAAAGCTGTCCACCATGTGTGACCTTGCTGGTATTTAAAATACCGTTGGCATAGCTTTCAGAATCACAGTAACTCACAAGCCACCACAGTACAACAAACTAAGAGATGAGTGCTGGAAATTTTGAAGTTATGAAGGTTGAATTTGAAGGGAGAGGTTTGGACCAAGAGTCCTTTTATCCTGAGGGTTAGCAAAGCCAAAAAGGCCAGCATGTAGCTTCTCAGGAATTGATCTCCAGTTTCCATGGCTGGGAGGTCTGTGATATTTCCCAAGTAGGGGTTCCTATTTACATGGTGCCCCTTTAGCAGTTAATGCTATTCAACCCTTCAGCTTAAAAAATTATGAAAGGATTAAAATTTAGGGATAAAACATTCTCACAATAAAACTACACTCTTTTCTTTTCCTCAAACTAAAAGAAACATTACTGGCTCTATCATCTTTATGAGTGAATACAGTACTTCACTTAAAAGTGTCTCAAACAAGAATGTCAATTAACCATTCTTTACCATTATAACCATGTCAAATTAACTGAAACACTATCCTTATTCACTGTTAAAACACAATATCCTTTTCATCCTTTAAACAAGACAAATTGCATACATACAGGGTAGCCCACATTTAATCAAAAAATATTTTCAATTCAGAAAGAGTATTAGTACACCAAATATCATTTTGAAGCTGCATTATTTTCTCAGAAGTTCTGAAACATTAATACAAATAATGGAAAGTAACACACACACACAATTAAGTGTTGAGCAATGTACAATTTTAAACTTACTATCACACCAGGCAAACAGATCCTGAACCATATTTTAAATGGATTAATTTATACCATTTTACTGCCGAAAGAATATCAAAGATATTAAAGCAAAACAACACTTTTCAGTGTCTGACTTACATTTAAGTTTCACCTTGAATGTGCAAACTCAGAATAAGCTGAAATACTCTGTGCCTACATTTATCTTAAGAATTGTATTTGAAAACTACTTTAGCAAATAATAATAACTAGACTGTTTATTACTGGATGCAGGTCCCTTCTACCTTCTCTATGGAGATAAAGTATTGTGTTCTACAGACCATCTTCCCTGTTTTTTTTTCCTTTTTAGTTCCATCTTCAAGAGTGCAATTTATAGCTTTTCCCTGTTGTCATTTAAAAAACAAACAAACAAAAACTTGAGGGTCAATCTTCCCTTCCCCCTTTTCAATAAATAGTTTCACATTTACCTTCATCTGCCCCTCTGCCTCTCCAATCCTAACCCCACACTTACAAATAGGTCCCGTCCTAAAAGATTCAAAAGTTGATCCCTAGTGTCATGAGTTAAATCACATTTTCTTTCCTTCCTGTCTCTGGACATTCTCTTTTGAAATGGCCTGTCTTCCCACACTTATAACATTCACTGGTAGGTGTGGGAACCTGGCCCACTCCTCTCCTTACTTTAATAATCACTGTCCCAGTTCCCTCGAGAAGGAGAGTTTTGTTTTATCCTTTTATTAACTATTTTATTCAAAGTTGTTGTTGTTGTTAAGTGCCATTGAACCAATTCTGACCCATAGTAACCCTGTGTAGAGTTTCTAAGGAGCAGCTGGTGAGCTTGAACCACCGACATTGCAGTTCAAATGACTTTGCAGTCTGACGCATTAGCCCACAGAGCAACACCAGGACTCATTATTCATAGCAGACACCATGATTCTCTCTTTCTGCTTATGCTCCTTCTCTTCTCTACATAAACTTCCTGAACTTTTCTTAACAGCTCATCAATGGGTTTGTTACTCCATTCCACTACCCCCTACTAATCAGACTAGAGCCCGATTCCCTGTGTATTCAGCTCCCCTATTTCCTGGATGTTTCTTATGCATCCCGACTTTTGTTTATCTTTTTCCTAGGTTCGGGGACTGTGCCCCCAAGCCCTCAACATTCTCCCTAAAGGACTCTCTGGAGTAATGTCTATGGGAGTCTTTCCTGCTCTCTTCTTCCTTCTTCCCTAGGCCTGGCAAGTTTGTTTCCCATTTTGTATTGATCTTTGTGTCTGAGTTCCCCGATATACCCAGTCTCCCAGTCCTGATTTCTCATACACAGCCCTGCAGTTGCTTTGCATCCAAGACGTATCTCAGTCACACACTGACCCCTGAAAATTCTGACCACTAAGGTGAAATGTACAGTCCGATTTTCCTACCGCGGCCCATGCATGATTTGCCTGGTTGACATATTAGTCTGTTTTCACTCCTTCATGTCTCTCTTGTTAATTGTCTCTTTTAACAGTCTGGGGTCTTTTTCTGGGTCTCGCTGGGAGGGATCACCCTTGTGGAGTAGGTGGCCTAAACCAAGACAGGATATTCTCCTTTTAACCTGGGCTTCCACTCTACGTGGGCAGAAAGTCCCTCATGAGCCCCCAAATTTTTGAGAAATATTGTAGATGTTGACAAATGCTCAAGAAATCCAATCTGTACTCATTTTAGCAAAAGTAAGATTTTCTTTATTCTATTTTGGAAAATCAGGAGTTCATCCCAGTAGACACGGGTACACACATGGCATGGCTGGCCCGCAAACAGTCTTATTCCCCTGTCTTAAAAATCCCTTCCTCCAATTCACATTTTCCTGGGTACTATGGAGTTTTACAATCTATCCTGAACTTCCCATTTCCCCTTCCCCCAGTTTCCCAATCTAGAAGTAATGGTGTTCATGGTCTTAATGACTGTATTCTTATTTAGAGTTCCTAGTCCTAGAACAGAATTTTTTCCCCACTTCCCCAAATTCATCCTGCTTACATATCTTTGGGTGTGAATCATTAACGTATGTCTGGTCTAGCAATCTCATGGGTCCTTTATTCCAGAAGATGGAGCATCTTGAGACTTTCTCACAATGGGATCCATAATCAATGCCCAAGGAAGCAGCAGTCAGTAAATCAAAGGATGTTTGCTTTGTACAAATCTGCTGCATAGCATCTCTTTAAAGTAATAAAAAGCACAACAGAGACACCTCTGAATAATAAGATGGATCTGATCCAAGCCATGGTATTATTCTTGATGTCGTGCTGCAGGATAATGTGCTGAAATGCAAATTCAGTTTGAGCTGCAAGGTCAGTCATTCAAACCCACCAGCTGCTCCTCAGAAACCCTATACAGGATGACTATGAGTCAGAACCAACCTGTGGCATTTAACAACAATAACATATGCTTGTGAATTATGGTGCTGGCAAAGAATATTAAATATACCATGGTCTGTCAGAGGAACAAACAAATCTGTTTTATAAGAGATACAGCCAGAATGTATACTTTATCTTACATACTTTGGACCTGTAAAGATATGGAATTATTTCCTGGAAAAGACATCATGTTTGGTAAAGTAGGTAGTCACTGAAAAGGAGAAAGACCTTGAAGGAATTGAATTAACATGGAGGTTGCAATTATGGGTTCAAACACAGCAACAATTATGAGGCTAATTATGAACCTGGTAGTGTTTCCTTCTATTGTATATAGGGTCTCTAGGAGTTGAAACCAATCTGTGGTTTAGTAGGAGTCCTGGGGTGACATTGTGTGCTAATGCGCTGTACTGCAAATAATACAGTTTGATCTGCAAGGTTGGTGGTTCAAGCTCACCAGCTGCTCCTTCAAATCCCTATCCAGGGTCACCATGGGTGGAACTTACTTGATGGCGCTTAACAACAAAAATAGGATAAGCACTGGACCTTTAATATAATAGCCAGGTAGGCAGTTCAACTTCACCAGCCACTCTTCAAAAACCCTGACTTGACTGACGGCACTTTAAAACAAGAAAAATCAGTAACCAATTTATTTCTAGATGTTTTTAACTCCTGGAGACCACAAGTGTATCAATATAGAACTGCATTGCTTAGGGCTTTCAAAGACTTATTTTTTGGAAGCAGATGACCAGGAATTTCTTCTTAGGTATTTCTGGGGAGGCTCAATACTCCTGCCTTTTCATTAGCAACCAAGAACATTAGTCATCTGTACAACCCAGGGACTATCTCTCTTGTCACCTTCCTTTTTTCACTTGTCATGAGGAAGAAACAATATCCTCATTCAGAAAGGAATAGCAACAATAGAAATCACAGTATCAATAGTGTCTAGTTTAGAAATATCTGAATTAAAATTTTTAATCCATAAATATGACATCCTCAATAAATATTGTAATGGGTTAAATACATACACGGATCCACTGGAACTTTAACAACATTCAAAATAAATATTATAATGGGTTAAAAATACACAGATTCAATAGAACTCTAACAACATACAAAATAAACCAAAATGATAAATAGGTTATATATTTGTGCTAAAAATAGGCTAAATATAACTACTAAAATTTAATAAAATCTTACTCCTTCATTTTTTTATCATCAAATTAAATCTTGATCCACAATGGATAAACAGATCTAGAAATCTAAAGCTGTACATATAATTATCGGAAAGATAAATAAAATGTTCGGTACCAAACACCAAAAATTAGAATGCAAATTTTTCTATAAGAGACATTGAATACAATTTGAATTGGCTCTTCAAGAGTAATTTTACAAAACACACATAAAGCTACATTATATAAACATTTCTAATAACACCTTTGGTAGAAATTGAGTTTGTTATATCAAAATGTAAAACTGTGAAAACTGCATCATGAATTTGAAATACCCAAGTCATAGAAGGAGGAGGAGGAGGAGATGATATGTGATTCTGTGTAAAAATGAATTGAAACCAGAACTAAATTAACTAGAAAGAAAAGGAATAAAATTCAAATCAAACAAATTAAATTTTTTTTTCCCTAAACCAATTGTGATGAAAGCACACTGCTCTCAAGAAAATGTACATTTTGCTTCTGTACTTACTTACTATCTATTCCTTGGTAAAGAAGTAAAAATATGGAATAAATTTATAGAAGAGAAGCAAAGGTTGATACTTCTTTTAGCATGTCTGAAAATTGGCACAAATTCAACAGCTATCATAGTTTGTTTTATATAAAACTTTATTTCCAAAGGGTTTAAGTTGCTCTCACAATGTTAATTTATTTAAATAAACCTGGATGTGGACAATGACAGTGATTGTGAAATTTTATATTCATCACTGAAAATTTTACATGTACAATTTATGTTTCCATATTTTTGATCCAGTGGAAAGTTCAAAGGAAATAAGTTTAAGGGAGATGACACAAACTGGACATCTAACTTTGTTGAAGATATTTTATAGATGAAATGTATAAAATTACATTCCCATTTAAGAAAAAAATGAGGCACAAGGAAATTAAGTAGCTGAGTCAACATTACATATGAAGAAAATGATCAACGCTCCAAATTAATTGTACCATACTGCAACATCTGTGCCCTTTCTAAAATAGTAAAAATACAAATAGGTTTTTTAAAAATTCTTAGTGCAATAATGTCAAGAATTTACTCACTTTGTCCACAATTTTTCTATTTATGTCCCACTTTGTTAGAACATTACTTCGTAATCTGACTAAGCATTTAATATCAACTCATTACAATGGAATTGTAAATTGAAACTATCCTTTACGTGACTGAAAATGTTATAGGTATTTGTAAAATTAGAGAAATCAATGGTGATCACATTTTCTTAGAATAAGAAGAAAGTTTAAGGGCTCTAGAGTCCTGGTGTGGAGCTGTACGATAAACACTGGACTACAAGGTCAGTTTGAATGACAAAGTCAGAGGTTCAAATTCATCAGCCTCTCCTCTGAAACCTTGTACTGGGTAGCTATGAGTCAGAATAGACAGGACAGCACTTAACAATAACAAGAGAAGAAGAATCTATCAGTTCTACCAAAAAGGAACAGGTAGATAGTAACTGGAGGAAAAGGGGTGTGGGGAATAGATTATGATTTCTGTGCTCAGATAGAATAATAAAATGTTTTGGGGTTGTGGAGTAACAGATATTCACTCCGCAAAATCTATTACCAAATAATTACAGCACTTCATATATGTATGTACCTGGCACAGATGTGTAAAGCAAATAGCATAAATTAGTATAATTTGTGGAGAAATTATTTTTAAAATTGAATTATACATTCATTTTTGTTGACTAATGAAGTTACTCACTGTACTTTCCATTTTGTTGGAGGCTTGACTAACTGGAAACGTAAGAATATTTTCAGAAAAAAAAAATCCATCATACTATTCTCCATGTCCCCATTACCTGCTTTAAAAAATGAGGATAGTTGGTAATAACTTTATGTCTTTGCTTTATTTAATTTCTTTTATTTGTATTATTCATTCAAGTATCTATATTAATTACTTGCAAAATTCCAAGGTCTTATGAATGATACTTTTTAGTAACTAGTATCATTTTGTTGTTGTTAGTACTGTCAAGTCAGTTCCAACTCATAGGATTTCCGAAGCTTTAAATCTTGGCAGCAACAGAAAACCTCCTCTTCAGCCCAGGAGTGGTTGGTTGGCTGCAACCCATGGACCTTATGGTTCGCAGTCTAATGCTTACTGTATGGATCCACTGCACTCCTTTATCTCATGTAATATGTCTAATAAATGTTCAGAAGCTAGAGTTAGCTAATAAAAGTACTCATTACAGATATGCAGTAAAACAGTTTATAGATATACATGTCTCTGACATCCTGGTGTTACGCTGTAGGTTAATATGCCAGACTGCAAAGCCATTTGAACTGCAAAGTCAGCAGTTCAAGCTTAACAACTGCTCCTCAGAAATGCTATACAGGGTCACTATGGGTCGGAACCAACTCGGCGGCACTTCACAGTAGCAGCATACATGTCTGTAGCACTTGGTTCCCAATTTTAAACCCTCCTGTAGTTTTTAAATACAATTCACTGCTTAAGACAACTTAATTTTTCCCTGATGTCATATTGACCCTTTTTTGAGGATCAGGCAATGAAATAAGATAGCTTGAAAAAGTCCACACTCCATTGACTATCCTATTTCCCCTATCAACTTCATGGGGTGCCAATAAATCCACCGGGGGTCAAAAATCTTGTTTTTACATCAAAACAATTTCTAATTTATTTTTGCAAACCATAAATTTCACGTGCTTTCATCTGATAATTACTGAGCTATTGTCTCCCAACTATACAACATGATAGATAGATAGATAGATAAATAGATAGATAGATAGATAAATAGATAGATAGATAGATAGATAGATAGATAGATAGATAGATAGATAGATAGATAGATAACTGGGCATGCTAAAATATGATGTAGCACAGACTTGGAATCAGTCACTATGCCACTGAACCTACACAGCGCCCTTAGTACCCCTGTGTTTTGTGAAAAGAGAGGAGTTATTCCTACAGGGGTGAGAATTGCCATTTTCCCCACTGCCTGTGTAAACCCACGGATTGGATAATTAGTCTTATAATGTGCAAAATTAAAAGAACAGTAGGTAAGAAAAGACGTGTTTTAAAGAGAAGATTAAATTTTTATGATTAGGTTTATTTGATGACACATATAAGATGACTGAAATATGATGTTATTAAAAGATACAACAAAATGCCTCTGGCTTTAACATTGTTAAGGGTATGGAAAAGAACATAAAAGACACTTTCATTATTGTATGTTTTGCATTTCAAAATAGATTGGATTCCATGTGAAACTAACATTATTGACTAATAGTTCTTACATTTAAGAATCAGAGAAAATGAGGATTAGAATTGTGATATTCCAATTTGTACTGAAAGTGTCACAAAGAACCAATATTATTTAACCCAGATTTTTCCAAGCTGTAGGGTTCAAAACAGCTTTAAAACCTGCCTTTGTGCATCTATTCACATATGCCCTAATATACTCCCGTGACATAACATTTGAAGAGTCAGTAGTTTAAGAGTAAGGAGCTCTGGTATCATAGTGGTTACAAATAGGGCTGCCAACCACAAAGTCAGCAGTTCGAAACTATCAGCTGTTCCGCAAGACAAACATGAGACTTTCTGCTCCCGTAAAGATTTACGACCTCAGAAACCTTGTAAAGGGTCTCTATGAGTTGGAAACAACTCCACGGCACATAACAACAACAAGTTTAAGAGTAATAACCTTTCTCCATGCATTTTCAATGAATGGAATAATTAGCCTAAATTCTTTTTTAGATGTTAATCTAGACAAATTACTTCCTCTAATATTGTTTTTTCTTTAGAAATTATCTGTAATTTTAAGCTCTACAAACTGAATCATCTATAAGATTGCATTTTTATCTTTCTTTATGTATATTCACATGTATAAATATATTTATGCATATATATTATCTACCTATCTATGTTTTTCATCTTTCAATTCAAATTTCTTTTCAAGTAGATATTTTCCAGAGCATGGTTCATGTCGTGGGAAACATTTTCCAGAAAATATGTTTTAGATGCATTAATTATTTTCAATTTAAAATGGTGGATTTTTCAATAGGTTTGTTTTGGTAACATATGTAAATAACAATTTAGTAGTGCATAATACAAATGTCATAGAGATATTTGAATAGATTGTACTCTTTTGTATTTGGAATGGTGGTGGTGGTGGTTATGTGCTGTGGAGTCAGTTCTGACTTACAGCGACCCCGTACAGGGTTTCTGAGGCTGTAAATATTTACGGGAGCAGAAAGCCTTATCTTTCTCCAGCGGAACAGCTGGTAGTTTCAAACTGCTGACCTTAAAGTTCGCAGCCCAATTCGTAACCACTACGCTACCAGAGCTCTTGGTATTTGGAATACTGGATGAAAATAATGAAATTCATTATATTATTTTACAGCTGCATATACTCTTCCAAAATATAGTGTACAAGAGCACAAAAATGTCAATGCCTATGTAGTCATAAAATATTTTCTAAGTGGCAACCTAAGATGTTATCTATTGTTGAGTTTTGTCTAGTCCGTTCTGACTCATAGTGGTCCTACATAGAGTCTCAGAGGCTTTTAAATACCCCCTATCTTTCTCTCAAAAGCAGCTGGCTGGCTCAAACCTCAGACCTTGTAGTTTGCCGTCCAGTGCTTATCCTAGGGAGCCACCACGTTCACATGTTACTGGAGCATAAAGCCTCATCTTTCTTCTGCAGAAATGCTGGTAGTTTTAAACTGCTGACCTTGAGGTTAGCAGCCTGACCACTATGTTACCAGATCTCCTTTTAAATTATTAAGACAATTTAAATAACTTTCTGAAGTTAGTTAATCCCTTTATATCTAACAGTATATATAAATTTTGTTCCTGTACTTACTATAGCTAATAAAATGTTCCTTTCTCTTTCCTATATTTTAAAAAGACTATTTCAAAATAAATAGAAAAACACTCTTAGCAGCCTAATATGTCTAGGAATTAAAAGGTTTGTCAAATCTACTTTTAGTGGATAAATACAGCTCATCCAATGAAATGTGTTGTTGGTAACTCCATTGAAAGCACGTCTCTTAAATGCAATGGCTAGGTCTAATTTTGCTGTTTCTTCGGGCAGTAATGTGCAGCCATGCCAAGTACTCCCTGTTTTATTATGTAATCTCAGAGCAGCCCTGCTGATACAGATATGAGGGACAAATTTCCTGGGACAATTTGTAGTCTTTTAAAGCAACTCAAATTGTCAAAATGAGGAGTTAGAATAGCTTATTGCCCCTTATGTCACAGAAAGAGTACAACTTGCATGGCTTTCCTATAAATTGACCTCTGACAACCAAGGAGCCATATGGAGCTTTGGAGAACAATTCAAAGAAAATTTATAGAACAATTGCTGTCTTTATGCATCAAAAGGGCATGCCATACAGCCACTGTCTGATGGCAGAAATTACTAGCAAACTGGTCAAATTCTTCAGGGCATGTTAAAAATCAGGTAATGTACTTTGGCCAAATTCTTCACTTTTATAATTTTGTTTATTTAAAATATCACATAAAACAAAATTAAAATAACACAGTAATTAATTGTGGGAATGAGGAGGTATAGTTTACTGTCCATGACAGTCATATATTGTTCTGTCAACACTTCTAACCTTGGGTCCTGAGCATACTGAGATGATACTAAACTTATGACACAGTATTAGGGATGATGTTAAATCTAGCACTAGAGACTTTAATTCAGACATAAGACATATTGAGAAAGAATTATTTTCCAACATATACAAATAGTTCTGGTTATTTTGATGGGACCTTATGAATCATGTCATTACATTTATTTAAGATTGTTGTTGCTGTTGTTAAGTGCTGTCGAGTTGATTCTGACCCATAGCGACCCTATATAGGGTTTCCAAGGAGCAGCTGGTGAGCTTGAACCACTGACCTTGAAGTTCAAATGGCTTTGCAGTCTGGCACATTAACCCACAGCGTCACATCAGGCCTCCTATATTTTTCTGTGATGACACTTTGTTGTTGTTACGTGCTATCAAGTCAATTCTGACCCATAGTGACCCTGCATAGGGTTTCCGGTGAGTTTGAACCGCTGACCTTGCAATTCAAACAGCTTTGAAGTCTGGCACAATAGTCATTATTTTAATGATGTACATAGCTTGATTAATGATGTATATATGTATGGAACATAATTAAAACAAAAACAAAAGTTGCCTGTATGTTGATTTCTACTCATGGTGACCAGTGTGTTACAGAGTACAATTGAGTTACATAATATTTTCTTTGCTGCAATCTTTACAAAGCAGATCACTAGACTTTTCTTCTGTGGTGCCTCTGTGAGGGATTGAGAGTTCAAAACCTTCATTATTAGTGCAAGTCTCTTGTGCCATTCAGGAACCTATTATCCTCTTCTACTTCAAAATCTTATTAGAATGATATTGGGGAGAAAATTATAAGGCCTTACTATTTATTACATGTATGTATTTAGTTGACAGACATAGATCATATACACATATAAAAAGCTCTCTTGGCACAGAACTGAACCACTCAGCTGCTAACCAAAAGCTAATCAGTCTAAAGCCATTAACTGCTCCATGGAGAGAAGGAGTGGGTGACAATCTGCTTCTATAATGATTTCTAGTATTGGAAACTCTATAGGGTAGTTGTTACACTCTATCCTATAGGGATTCTGTGGTTCAGACAACAATGGGTCACATACACATGATCTGGTAGGTTATAGAGTATGCCATAGATAATTTAGTTTCTGTAAAAGTACAAATTGAATATCTAGAATTTTTTCTCATTTACTATTTTCCTGATTAACTTAAACTCCTCCTCTAAGCTTTACTTGAGACTAGGATCGCCAATGTTTTTACTTGTTATTATAAACCATTTGCCATTGAGTTCAATGGCAAGTGGTTTGTAATAATGACCTCTTGTGTATCAGAGTAGAACTATGCTCCATAGGATTTTCAATGGCTGATTTTTCAGATGGAAATGACCAGACTTTTCTTCTGAGGAGACTCTGTGTGGACTGGAACCTCCAACTTTTGGATATCAACTAACTGAGTGTATTAATTATTTGTACAACCCACAGATCTCTTAATTACCTCTAGAAATTTAGTATGTCAGTCTTCCCATCTTTGTGTAAACTTTGTCTGAATCAAGTGCTTATTGAATTTTTTTGTCACAAGATTATTTTGAGGCTATGCAATATATTCTCTTTTCTATTACTAGAATGAATCTTTACTAAAACAACTGTCAGAAAATTACCAAATTTGTATTGTGAAGAAACAAACAAACAAACAAACAAATGCCATACCAGAACAATTAAGGTAATATTATTAAATGTTTAAAATTGATGCACTATAATAAATAAACAGTATTTTGGCTATGCTAAATGAGCCTTTTGAAGTAGCTTATTTGATAAACATAATTCTTTCAAGGTGACTCAATACACTGACTAAAATAATTGGTTTCATTATTTTCATATAAAACTCAGATATTGTTTTTTTAAAGTACTAAATATATCAATTTTTCAAAGTTTGTGCACATATCCTGATTTAAAGATTGGTTAGCATATTCTATTTTCAAAACTTCAGGATTCTTATAACCAAGAATCACTGATTCTTCAATCATGTTTTATTTGTTTAGCAAATTAACTCAAATGCCATACAATACAAACTTTTGTTGAAAAATTTGTGAAAACAAGCAATTTAAGAATCCTGATTGACTAATCATTTTACTGAATAAATGATGTCTTGCCCAACAACAACTTCAAGACCAGATGGTATTGAATGAAGAAATCCAAGCTTCACTGAAGACATTAGCAGAAAATCAGGCTCTTAGAATTGATGGGATACTAATTGAAATGTTTTAGCAAACTGATGCAGCATTGGAAGCACTCAGTCAGCTATGCCAAAAAATTTATAAGGCAAATACTTGGTCAAACTGACTGGAATACATTCATATTTATGTCATTCCAAAGAAAGTTGACCCAACATAAAGTGGAAATTAAATAATTATAACAATAATATTGACATGAAAGTGAAAATTTTTGAAGACAATACAAAATTGTTTGCAGTAGTACATCAACAGGTAATTGTTACAAATTCAAGGCAGATTCAGAAGATGTGGAATGCAGGATATTGTTACTGTTTGATGACTCTTGGATGGAAGCTGATAATACAAGTAAGATATTTCCTTGTCTTTTATTGACTATGCAACTGCACTGGATGTGGAGTTCTTAATAAACTATGAATAACATTGTGAAGAATAGGGACTCCAGAACACTTAATTATGCTTATGAAAAATCTGAAAGTAGACCAAGAGGCAGGTGTTTAAACAGAACAAGGGGATATTGTGTGGTTTACAGTTAGCAATAGTGTCTGTCAGGATTGTATGTTTTCACCCTGACAGATTGCAAATATGTCAGACTACAAAGCCATTTGAATTGTGAGGTCGGTGGTTCAAGCTCACCAGCTGCTCCTCTGAAACACTACATATGGTTGTTATGGGTCAGAACTGACTTGACGGCACTTAACAACAAAATATGCAAAGATCTG
Source organism: Chrysochloris asiatica (assembly GCF_000296735.1). Taxonomy (NCBI): domain Eukaryota; kingdom Metazoa; phylum Chordata; class Mammalia; order Afrosoricida; family Chrysochloridae; genus Chrysochloris; species Chrysochloris asiatica. The sequence goes on from NW_006408979.1 coordinate 1,041,376, forward strand.
GAATTAGAAACTCAAAAAGGAAGAACACGCTAAGCATTTCTCAAGCTGGGTGAACTGAAGAAAAAATTCAAGCATCAAATGTCGTTATTGAAAGATTATCTGGGCAAATTATTGAATGATGTAGAAAGCATCAAAAGAAGATGGAAGGAATACACAGAGTCACTGTACCAAAAGGAATTGGTTGATGTTCAACCATTTCAAGAGGTAGCATATGATCAAGAACCAATGATACTGAAGGAATAAGTCCAAGGTGTATTGAAGGAATTGGTAAAGAACAAGGCACCAGGAATTGATGGAACAAAAATTGAAATCTTTCAAGAAAGTGAGGCGGCACAGGAGGCACTCACTCATCTCTGCCAAGAAATTTGGAAGACAACTATCTGGCCGACT
>NW_006408979.1:1044165-1052309 GCF_000296735.1 Chrysochloris asiatica
GCCAGAGTGCTCCTTAGAGGCCAAGATGGCTAAACTTTGTCTCTCATACTTTAGACATATTGGCAGGGGAGAACAGTCACTGGAGAAGGATGTCATGCTGGTTAAGATGGAGGGTCAGAGAAAAAGAGGAAGACCCCCAACAAGATGGATTGGCTAGGTGGCAGCATTGATGGACTCATGTGTGACAGCAATAGTAAGGTTGGCCCACGATCGGACATTGTTTAGTTCTGCTGTGCATGGGGTTGTTATGAGTCGATTCCAACTTGATGGCACCTGATAACAACAACAACAAATCATAGGCAGAAAGTAATTGTGATGATGGAAGTGCTTAAGGTTTATGATCCAAATCTATTTTGTACTAAAGTTTGGAACAATGTTTCCACTCTTACCTATAAAATGGAGAAGTGTACCTAGACTGTCTGATTCACACACTTATTAAAATGATTAAGCAAAGTACTTCATTAATTTAAGATTTTATATAAATAAAAGAACTGTTTAATGCACTGTAATTAATAAAAAAAATACACCAACACACCTTCATTTAATAAATATAAAAACACAACACCACAATAGTTAAAAAGCAGCAGAAAATTTCTGTTCATGTGTAGAAAGAAGACAGAATAGCTCAAATTTCATTGGAGAGAGAACAAGCTTTGGAATTAACTGAAAAGTAATTCAGTAGAGTAGTACGGAGGTTTACTGAAATGTTCCACAGAAAGTTTGAGGAAATTAAGGAAGAAGTGAGAGAAGTTCTACAGGAACAATCAAACTAAATACATATAGCATTGATCACAATACAAAAATTGCAATAAGAGGTCTAGAAGACCAGTACTAAAATATCCGAAATGGACAATAAAATGAAGGGCAAAAGTATAGAATTCAAGGGATGGAAGTCAGAATCAGAAAGGTTGGAGATAAACCTTTCAAAACTGCTAAAATAGAAGAACAAGTCAAAAGATAATGAAAAAAAAAAAAAATCTAAAGGAAGCCTAAAATTCATGAGGGATGACATGAAAAAAATAAACCATGGATGATTGGAATTTCAGAATAGGAAGATAAAAAGAGAACCAAAGAAGAGTTAGTCAAAGAGCTGCTGAAAGAAAATTTCCCAAACATCTTGAAAGAATAGATGATAAGCACTCAGGAAGCTGAATGAATCCTACTCAGGATAGACTCCAAAAGAAAATCACTAAGACATACCATAACAAACTCTCCAAAATCGAAGACAAGGAAAGAATCATGGAAGAGGCTAGAGAAAAAAGAAATGCTACCTACAAAGGAAAGTCATTAAGATTAACCTCTGATTTCTCAGAAGAAACTATGCAGTAAAGAAGGCAATGGGGAAACACATACACTACTGTGAATGAAAAAAAAAAAAAAAAAGCCAACTGAGATTCATATACCCAAAATAACTGTCAATTGAATATGATGGCTAAATTAGAAAATTTCAGAATAAACAGAAATTTAGGGATTTTGTGAAAGCTAAGCCAGTAATTCAAACATGCTAAAGGAAGTTCTTTGGACTGAGAATCAAGAAGAGCTGACAACAACCAGAGATTGACATATGTGACAACACCCACTAGAACACAGTCCAGAGATGGATGAATTCAGAGAAGAACAAAACTAAAAGAATGAAATCAGGGGGATCTGGGAGGTCAGCCTAAGATGAGGACAACTACAAAGCAAAAGATGGGAAAATGATAGTAATAGAGATCCAGATAGTGAGCATATTAGGTAGATTTAAGGGTAAAACAAACTTTTAAAATGAGGAAGAATTTAATAACCTCAAAGAAACTTAATACATCTCCATATCAAATCAAGAAAAGGAAAATTCAAGAAGATTATGGAAACATAAAAGCTAGGGAGAAATTGACAAGAAAAATCACACACAAAAATTAAACTCAGCACAAGAAAGCAGTCATAACAAAAAAATCCAGCAGCACCACAAAACAAGAAACAGCACAATGTCATCAATTAATCCATATTTTTAAAAAATTATACTGACTGTCAAGAGATTAAATGCACTCATTGAGAGATACAAAGTAGAAGAATGGATAAGGAAACAAGATCTTCAATATGCTATCTACAAGGCACACATTTTACACACAAGGAAAAAAACCACAACAGATGAACAATTAAAAGATGGAAAAAATATACTAAGCAAGTTGCAATCAATAACAAGCAGGAGTGGCAAAATAAATATATGATATAACAAACTTTAAGGCAAAAACCAGCACAAGGCACAAAAAAGGACTTAGCTCATGATTACAAGGTCTATTAAACAAGAAGATACAACCATAATAAATATATATACTCTCAATGAAAGAGCCTCAAAATATATAAGGCAAGCCCTAATGGAATTGAAGAACAAAGTAGACAAATATATAATAATTGTGGGAAATTTTAATACACCACTTTGGGAAAGAACAGAACAACTAGATAGAAACTCAAAAAAAAAAAAAAAAAAAAAAAAAGGAGGAACTAAAACAACCAACTTGACTTCATAGATTTGTGCAGAACATTCAACCCAATAGCAGTACAATACATCTTCTTTTTCTGTCAATAAACCATGAATATTCTTCTCCAGAATAGAACATGTATTAGGCCACAAAGCAAGCCTCAAGACATTTTAAAACATCAAAATATTACAAAGCATCTTCTCAGATCACAATGTTATAAATTTAGAAATTAACAATAGGAAGATTAAGGAAATAAAATCAAATATATGGAAAGTGAATAACAACCTGTTTAAAAAGGTACTGGCTCTTGTAAACTATCACATAATTTATAATAAAAACTTTGAAAAAAAAAAAAAAAAGCTACTGGGTAGTGAAAAAAATACAAAGTGAAAAAATTTTAAATTCCTAGAAAAAATTGACAATGAAAACACAACATACAAAAACCTTTGGGACACAGCAAAAGCAGTGATGAGAGGACAATTTAGAGGAAAAAAATGCACACATACAAAAAGAAGAGATATCCAAAATTGACACATTAACATCTATAGCAATTAGAAAAAGACAAATAAAGTATGCCTACAAACACCACATGAAAAAAAGTAATAAAGATTAGAGCAGAAATAAACAGGATAGAAAACGGAAAAACTATAGAAAGAATCAACAAGATAAGAAGTTGATTATTTAAAAGGATAAATAAAATTGAGAAACCTTTAGCACATCTAAAAAAAAAATGAAACGCAAGAGAGTGAACACACAAGTACTACACATAAAAAAACCATGTAGGTGACGTCACAACAGAACTAATGGAAATTAAAAGGATAATAACAGAAAACTATGAAGAGCTTTACTCCAACAAATTTGATATCTAGAGGAAATGAATGCATTTAGATAAAAACACAAACTACCTAAACTTGCAGAGAGTGAAATAGAAAACATGAACAGACCTACAACAAAAGAATAAATTGATCAGGTCCACCCCACCACTGGAGAATTCTACTCTGCACACACACACAGACCTGTTCTACATTTAAAGGAACTGTTTCCACTTAAAACCAAAAGCAGTGCAAAACAGCCAGAGCCAGCCCTGAACTGTTTATCACTAGGAGAAAAGCCTGAACGGGGTTGTGGAGTGGAGGAGGGACAGACTAAAAAGGAAACACTCAGAAAATTGAATCCTGAGTTACATCATAATGACCAACAGTGACATCTTGAAATTTCTCAGGTGGCATTGAAGGCAAGAAGTTGAGAGAGGGACATTAAATTCATACTCATATTTGGCTACAGAATTTTCTATCTCTCTCTCTTCTTTCTTTAAGACAATAATATCCAACCTGTATTTTTTGCTGTTGCTATTTTGTTTTTGGTCCCTTCTTTATCTTTGCAAGGCTCTTTCTCTCCCTACATTACCTAAGAGAAGACAGCAATTGAAGTCACCATATGTTCAAGCTAAAATCACACTTTATAAAATCTCACCATCCAGGCAGAACCAATTTCAGCTGCCATCTACCAGATAGGCAGCCAACACCTGCAGTAGTTACCCTGAGTTGAATAATAAGAGGAATAAAAAGGGAAGCCCATCTCCTAATCACATCTACCTGGAGGCAATCAGAAAGCATAATAAAACACCAAAACATACATTCATCTAAGAATTAAGGTCACAGCCAACTACTGAATGTGCCCAAAAAACAGATGACAATCTCTGGATATGTCCAGAAACAAGATAAAGTGACTGAGACAAATGAGCTGGAGGTAGATCTTGACTTCAAATTGGAAGAAGGGTAAGCTTTTATAAAATTCCTGAAAAGGAACTCAGAAAAATCATAATGAAATGTGTCAAAACACTTTAAGGAGAAGTTAAGAAAAATAAGGAAGAAGTCAGGATAGTGCTACAGGAAAAATCAAATAAGATAGATACAGCATTGGAAACAATTCAAAACCTACAACAAGAAGTTCAAATGATTAATAACATAATATAAGAAATGGACAATACACTGAAAGCGCAAAGGAGCAGAATCTCTCAATATTATTAAGATAGAAGACTAAGCAGAAAAAGGATTTAAAAAAATCTGAATAAGGTCTAAGATTCATGTTGGCTAATATGAAAATTAATAACTTAAGAATTTTTGGTATTCCAGGAAGAATCACACAAGTCCGCAGAGGAGATAGCTGAAGAGATTCTGGAAGAAAATTTCCCTAATATGCTGAAAAGTGACAAGATAAAATTCCAGAAGCTGAACGACCCCAGGAAGGATGGACTCCCAAAGAAAATCACCAAGCTATATAATAATCAATCTCTCCTAATCAACGATAAAGACAGAATCCCGAAAGCAGCTAGGGAAAAGAGAAGTGTTATATACAAAAATAAACAATTCTGATTAAGCTCCGATCTCTCAGCAGAAACCATGCAGGCAAGAAGGAAATGGGGAGACATATATAAAACCCTGAAGACATAAATTGTCAACCAAGAATCCTCCACCAGCAAAGCTGTAAATCAAATAAAATGATGTAATGAAAACTTTCTAGGATAAACAGAAGAAACGGTAATTTGTCAAAGTCAACTGTGTTCTGCAAAACGTACTAAGAGTTCTGTGGACTGAGACTCAACAAGAACAGATAAGGTGTCATAATCTGCATTTTGCAGATTGTTAATGAGTCTTCCTTCAATCCTGATGCCATGTTTTTCTTCATAGAACCCAGAATTTCGAATTATTTGAGCAGCATAGAGGTTGAATAAGTATGGTGAAAGAATACAACCCTGTCGCACACCTTTCTTAATTTTAAACCATTCAGTGTTCCCATGTTCTCTTTGAACAACTCTCTCTTGGTTTATGTACAGATTCCTTATGAGTACAATTAAGTGTTATGGAATACTTATACTTTGCAATGTTGTCCATAGCTTGTCATGATCCACATAATCAAAAGCCTTTGCATAGTCAGTAAAGCACAGGCACACATCTTTCTGATATTCTCTGCTTTCAGCCAAGATCCAGCAGACATCAGTAATGATGTCTCATTCCACATCCTCTTCTGAATCCAGCTTGAACCTTTGGAAGTTCTTTGCTTGCAGAATTTACTGTATTAGCTTCAGTAAAACTTTACTTGGATGGGATATGAAAGATGTTTCCGATTTCTGTTGGATCACCTCTCTTTGGAATGGAAACAAATATGGATCTCTTCCAATCAGTCATCCAGATAGCTGATTTCCAAATTTCTTGGCATAGATGAATGAGGGCATCCTGTGCTGCCTCACTTTCTCAAAAGATTGCAATTTTATTCTATCAGTTCCTGGCGCTTTGGTCTTTGCCAACTCCTAAATGCACCTTAGACTACTACCTTCAGTATCATTGGCTCTTGATCATAGGCTACCTCTTGAAATGGTTGAATATCAACCTTTGCATTTTGGTACAATGACTCTGTATTCCTTTCATCTTCTTTTGATGCTTTTTGCATCATTCAATAATTTGTCCAGACAATCCTTCAAATGCAACTCGAGGCTGGAATTATTTTTCTTCAGTTCCCTCAGCTTGAGAAATGAAGGACATGTTCTTGCATTTTGATTTTCTAACTCAAATCTTTGCACATTTTTTTATAATATTTGACTCTGCCTTCTTGAGCTGATATTTGAAATTTTCTGTTCAGCTCTTGGACCTCCTCATTTCTTCCATTTGCTTTAGCATCTCCTAACTGGAGAGCAAGATTCACTGTCTCTTCTAACATCTATTTTGATCTTTTCCTTCTTTCTTGCCTTCTTAATGACCTTTTGTTTTCTTCATATATGGTGCCATCCCACAACTCTTCTTGTCTTCAGTCTTTAGTGTTTAATATATCAAATCTGCTCTTCAGATGATCTCTAAATTTAGGTGGGATATATTCAAGGTCATATATGGACTCTCATGGACTTCTTTTCATTTTCTTCAGCTACAGTTTGAATTTGTATATGAGCAATTGGTGGTCTGTTCCACAATCTGACCCAGGCCTTGTTTTGACTGGCGATATAGATCGTTTCCATTGTCTCTTTCTGAAAATGTAGTCAATTTGATTATTGTGTATCCCATCTGGTGAGGTCCAATCATCTCTTATGCTGTCTAAAGAAGGTATTTGAAATGAAAAAATCATTGATTTTGCAGAATTCTATCATGCAATCTCCAACATCAGTTCTATTACCAAGGCCATATTTTCCAACTACTGATCCTTTCTTTTTGTTCCCAACCTTTGTATTCCAATTACCAGTAATGATAAAAAAAAAAAAAAAAATTGGTTGCATGTTTGATCATTTTCAGATTGAAGAAGTTGGTAGAATTCTTCTATTTCTTCCTCACTAACTATACTGGTTGGTACATAAATTATAATAATAATGGTATTAACTGGTTTTCCCTGTAGGCACACAGGATAAAATACACTGTCTTAAATGGAGGAAAAAGTTAATGGGTTATAAGATAACCTCAAAGAAAATTAATACTTCACATTACACCAAGAAAATGAAAATCCAAGAACATGGAAATATTAAAACTATGAAACTGACAAGAAAACTATGAAACTAAGAAAAAACATGAACTCAGCACAGGAAGATATGCAGAACAATGAAAACAGCAGCACCACAAAAAACAAAAACAAAAACAAAAAAACCCCACAGCCGTAATGACAGCAATCAATCCATACTTATCAATAATTACACTGAATGTCAATGGAATAAAATAACCAGTTAGGAGATGGAGAGTGGGAGAATGGATAACAAAACAATATCCTTCAATATGCTCTGTGCAAGAGACACACCTTACACACACAAAATATATATATACCAAGCTAAATTTATTTAAAAATCAGGAGTGGCAATGCTAATCTCTGATAAAATAAATTTAAGGCAAAACCAGAATAATAGATAAAGGTGGACAGTATCTAATGATTAAAGAAACAATTGAACAAGATGACATAACCATAATAAATATGTATGTTCCCAAAGAAAGAGCTCCAAAATATATGACATTATATAAATCTATTATATAAACATATAATAGATTTAAAGAAAGAAATAGACGATATCTAAAATAATAGTTGGTGATTTTAATACATCACTTTCGAAAATGTATACAACAAGCAGAAAGAAACTCAACAAAGACACAGAAGAACTCAACAATACAATTAGCCAAATGGACCTCATAGACATGTATGGAACTTTCAACCCAGCAATAGCACAATACACATTTGTTTCCAGTGCACCTGCAACATTTTGCAGAATAGACCATGTGTTGGCCATAAAAGAGGCCTCTATAAATTTAAAAATATTAAAATACTACAAAGCATCTTCTCAGACCACAATGTTATTAAATTAGAAATCAACAATAGGAAGACCAAAGAAATAAAGTCAGATATGTGGAAATTAAATAACACCCTGTTGAAAAGTGACTGGGTAGCAGAAGAAATAAAACATGAATTCACAAAGTTCTTATAAATTAATGAGAAAGAAAGCACAACATACCATAATATTTGGGACATGGGAAAAGCAGTGCTGACTGCCACCCAAGAATCCTCTACCCAGCAAAGCTGTCAATCAAATACGATGGTGTAATCAAAACATTCCAGGATAAGCAGAAGCTAAGGGATTTTGCCAAAGCCAACCCTGCTATGAAAAACATCCTAAAGGAAGTTCTGTGGACTGAGAGCCAACAAGAACACATAACAACTACA
>NW_006408979.1:1052409-1053020 GCF_000296735.1 Chrysochloris asiatica
TTTAGGATAACTCTGAATTAACTTGTAAAAATATATAATATTGTCATATTCACAGCCTTTCACTGTGAGCTCTGTGGAGCTTGGGAAGAAACCGGGCTGGCAGCTACTGTTTCAGCTTCATTTGGTTGAATTCAAAGAGAATTGTATGAGCTACTCCCTTACACAGAAAACCTGAGTACAAAGCAACTGCATTTATGAGATCACAAAAGCAGATAAAAAAACTAAAGTAAAGCTGACTGACCCCTATAGATCTCACCATGATCAGTTACCAGCCAGAATTCACAAAACCTCCACTATTACATACAGGCATCTATGTAAATAGGCAGAGAATAGTGAACATAAGTGAAAGGTAGTCTAAACTTAATAATCTACATTTCCTGCAGCAATTAACCAGGTTGGGCCCTATGCCTCAAAGCTTCAAAAGAAGGAAACATAGGAACACTGTGGTTAATCAATTTAATGAATACTTTGGATAAACAAAATAATTAAGTAGATGTTAGTAATACTTTTACTATAAAAAATAGTAGTACATTATGTAGGATAGAAGATTGATAATTAGTTAGTAGAAACAATAAAGTAGTGTAGGCATTGATGATTAATAGAAATTTATA
>NW_006408979.1:1058426-1067045 GCF_000296735.1 Chrysochloris asiatica
AAAAACTATAGAAAGTTTCAACAGGATAAGAAGCAGAATCTTTGAAAGCACTAATAAAATTGACAAATCATTGGCAAACCTAACAAAAGAAAACGAGAAGACACAAATAAAATGCATTAGAAACCACATAGGTGATATCACAACAGAATCAATAGAAATAAAATGAATAATAACAGAATATTGTGAAGCATTGTACTCCAATAAATTTGAAAACCTAGAGTAGATGGATACATTTTTAGAAAAGCACCACCTACCTAAACTTGCACAGAGTGAAGTAGAAAACTTGGATAGACCTACAACAAAAAACGAAATTGAGCAGGTCATCAGAAAACTTCCAACCAAAAAAACTCCAGGTCAAGATGGCTTCACTGGTGAGTTTTACCAAACATTCAGGGAAGAGTTGTCACCAATTCTACTCAATGTATTCCAGATTATAGAAGATGGATAGAAGAGGATGGAAACACCTTAATATATTATATGAAGCAAGCATAACTTTCATACCAAAACCACGAAGGACATCACTAAGAAAGAAAATTACAGACCAATATTACTCATGAACATAGATGCAAAAATTCTCAACAAAATCCTAGCAAACAGAATTTAAAAACACATCAAAGAAAAAATACATCATGACAAAGTGGGATCCAAATCAGGGATGCAAGGATGGTTCAACATTAGAAAAACCAATCCATGTAATTCACCATATAAATAAAACGGAAAAGAACTACATGATCATATCAACTGAGGCAGAAAAGACATTTGACAAAATTCTACATGGGTTATAAGGTAACCTCAAAGAAAATTAATACTTCACATTATACCAAGAAAATGAAAATCCTAGAGCATGGAAATATTAAAACTATGAAACTGACAAGAAAACTATGAAACTAAGAAAAAACATGAACTCAGCACAGAATATACAAAAACATGAGCTCTGGTAGCATAGTGGTTATGAATCTGGCTGTAAACCTCAAGGTCAGCAGTTCAAAACTATCAGCTATTCTGCAGGAGAAAGATAAGGCTTTACGCTCCAGTAAAGATTTACGGCCTCAGAAACCACTCAACAAAGTATGAATTGAAGAGAAATTACCTAACATAGTTAATAGCATATGTACAAAAACAACAGCTACCACACTCTCAATGGAGAGTAACTTAAAGTCTTCCCTTTAAGAACAGGATCCAGACAAGGATGCTCTTTATCACCACTACTATTCAGTATTGCTTTGGAAATCTTATCCAGAGCTATAAGACAAGATATAAAGGCATCCAAATTGGCAAAAAGGAAGTAAAACTCTCTCTATTGGCAGATGATATGATCCTATACATAGAAAATCCCATAAACTAAGCAAAAGAACTACTGAACTCATTGGAAGATTTAGAAAAGTGACAGGGTACAAAATCAACATACAAAATTCAGTTGGATTCCTCTACACTAGTAACTAAAACACTGAAAAGGAAATTAGGAAAGTGATACCATTTACAATAGCCACCCAAAGGATGAAGTAGTTAGGAATAAATGTAACCAGAGAAACAAAGGACCTATACAATGAAAACTACAAAAGACTACTACAAGAAATTAAAAGAGACTTAACAAAATGGAAAAAATATACCACACTCTTGGATCGGAAGACTTAACATTGTGAAAATGTCAATACTACCCAAAGCAATCTCAACATATAACACAGTCCCAATCCAGATTCCAATGACATTCTTTAGAGAGATAGAAAAAATAATGACAAACTTTACATGGAAAGGAAAGAGACCCAGGATAAGCAAAGCACTGCTTAAGAGGAAGAACAAAGTTGGAGGTCTCTCACTCCCTGATTTCAAAATTAACTGCAGGGCTACAGTGGTCAAAACAGCCTGGTACTCGTACAACGAAAGATACATAGATCAATGGAACAGAATTGAGTATCCAGAAATTAATCCATCCACATACATCCACTTGATCTTTGGCAAAGGGCCAAAATACAATGAGTAAGGAAGCATAGTCTCTTCAACAGATTGTGCTGGAAGAACTGGAAATCAATATGAAAATGATTGAAACAAGACTTTTACCTCATGCTATATACAAATGGTTGGAGTTCTGGTGTGGTGCTGTGGGTTAATGTACCAGACTGCAAAGCCGTTTGAACTGCAAGGTCGGCGGTTCAAGCTCACCAGATGCTCCTCAGAAACCCTATACAGGGTCGCTATGGGTCGGAATTGACTCAACAGCACTTCACAACAACATCAACATATACAAAAAATGAGCTCTGTAGCATAGTGGTTATGAATCAGGCTGCAAACCTCAAGGTCAGCAGTTCAAAACTACCAGCTATTCTGCAGGAGAAAGATGAGGCTTTCTGCTCCAGTAAAGATTTACAGCCTCAGAAAACCTGTACAGGGTTGCTAAGAGTCCATGGCACATAACCACCAGTACCATATATACAAAAACCAACTCTGCATGGATTAAAGACCTACACGTGAATCCCAGATTTATAAAGATCTTCAATGAAAAAATAGGGACAAATATAATGGCTCTAATCCAGGGCACACACAAACTACCAAATATTCTGAAAATTACACAAACAAAAGAAGACAGATGACTGGGACATTCTAAAACTTAGAGACTTATGTGCATCAAAGGATTTCAGCAAAAGAGTAATAAGTGAGCCTATAGAATGGGGAAAAAAAATCTTTTTCAATAACATGTCAGACAAGGCACTGATTTCTACATTCTATAGGAAACAACAACTCTACAAGAAAAAGACAAGTGGCCCAATTAAAAAGTGGGCACAGGACATGAACAGACACTTCACCAAGGAAAACATTTGGGCAGCCAACAAACATATAAAGAGATGCTCGTGATCATTAGCCATTGATGTTGTTGTGAAGTGCTGTCGAGTCAGTTCCGACCTAAAGCAACCCTGTATAGGGTTTCCAAGGAGCAGCTGGTAAGTTTGAACCACCAAACTTGCAGTTCAAACAGCTTTGCAATATGGCATATTAACCCACAGTGCAACACCAGGATTCCATTGTTGTTGTTGTTAAGTGTTATTGAGTCAGTTCCAACCCATAGCGACCCTGTATAGGGTCTCTGAGGAACAACTGGTAAGCTTGAACTGCTGACCTTGCAGTTCAAACAGTTTAGCAATCTGGCAAATTAACCCACAGGGCCACACCAGGACTCCAGAGAAGAGATGCAAATGGAAACAACAATGACATATCACCTTAAACCAGCAATAACAGCATAGTTTAAAAAAAAAAAAAAAGTAGAGGATGATAAAATGCTGGCAAGGCTATGGAGAGACTGGGACCTTCCTACATAGCTGGTGGGTATGCAAAATGGGCCAACCACTCTGGAAAAGAGTATGGTCCTTGCTCAGAAAGTTGGAAATAGAAATACTGTAGGATCAAGTAATTCCTCTACTTGGTATATATAGCCACCATTAATACGAACCACAGCATGAGCAGATATATGCAAACCAATGTCCATAGCAACATTATTCACAATAGCAAAAAAGGCATAGATAGCCTAAGTGCCCATCAATGGAAAAATGGATAAACAAACTTTGGTACATACACACAATGGCATACTATGCCACGTTAAAGAATAACAAGGAAGCTGTAAGTCACCACATAAAATGGATGAACCTTGAGGACATTATGCTGAGTGAAATAAGTCAATCACAAAAGGACAGATACTGCATAAGACCATTATTATAAAAGCTTAAGAAAATATATTTATAATAAAAGTGGAAAACAATACTCCATTTTAGTTACCAGTGGGGGTGGGGTGGGGTTGTTTGGAGGAGGTGGAGGGAGGTGATGGTAGATCACAGGGTAGGTGACAGATACGTACTTCAAGTGTTGAGGAGGGCAGTACACAAGAAGGAGGAGAGTGTGGAAGAACAAGGTAGACAGGGAATACTGAGACAAGTTTGCATGGGCTAAATGGGACAGAGCTAAATTTTAAAGTATGTTTAACCTTGGAATAACTGGGCTCTGTGATACAAGAATCAAGGCATAGTGTGAAGAGGGGAAATTATACCAAGATGCTTGCTTGTCTTATGAATACTGGTTTCCCTTGCTTACTATTGTAAAATAGACACTTGAGTGGGATAGAGAGAAATGTCAGGAAACATGATTACAGACAACTTGTAAGCCCATCTTCAACCTATAACTGATTGGAATATCAAGAATTTTCAAGTGAAATAAGCTTCTTGTGGAGCTTTTATATTTTATAGAAGCTTAGGTGAAATCCTGAGCCCCATTCAGAACCTTCTGAGGTGGGACATTCCCACTAGAAGAGACAAGCAGATCCACCTGGAATAACTAGAGTGACAGATCAGAAAAAGCCACAAACAAAACTAGCAGTATGATTGACTACTACAAGAATAAGCAAGTTATTGTTCTCTGGGAAGCCCTCAATGCAAGCAATCAAGTCCCTTCAGTATAACCCCACCCCCACCCAAGACTGAAACTCAAAGGGAACAGATGAGCATTCATGCAAGCTTACTGACGACCATATTGGTCTACTGGTGAGTGGAAGAGGGAGAAAGGCAACAGTGAAGAAATGGGCTGAGTTCAACCATGTTCCATAGATTACCATTGACCTGGAGATGAGAGAGAAAAATGGAAGGGCTGGTTGGTCCAAAGCATGGTGAAACCTGGGGACACCTGAGCCCATGGACAAGGGCATAGCCACAGATGGCTAGAGATGAGAGTGAAGCATCCAGATGATAGGAAGTGAAGCGAGATGCACAAAAACACCCAAACTTGCAAACAATACCCATTTGACGTAGCCTCGATGGCTTGATATTCAGAACTCCACTAGAGGAAGATAAAAAAGAAAACAAGTTTTGAGCAAGGAAATGAAGGTAAAAATTGCTTCAATTTGATGAACTTCACCTATATTCATGGAGGTAGTAGTGCACAATACCAACAGAGAGGGAAAGAATCTTCACATCAAGTGTCATTGCTATCCCTTCTTTCTACATGGTAGATAGAGATGGGCAACTTAGACATTGGCTACATAAAATGAGAGAGCGATAAAGGCACAAAGTGACTGGCTTATAAGGTTTCAAGAGGGAGTTTAGTTTATGAGTGTATGAGGGAAGATGAAGTCCCCACAGCATAGTTTTCATCTTGTCAAGATGTGCCTTGTAAAAAGAGATGGGGATAAGAGTCTCATGATTCAATAATGAGTAATTATCATGACTAACTGCATCTCTCACAATTGCAAACGTAGAAGTTTTGCAACAAAAAAGGGGGAGTAGTTAACCTTATAGTGCAGAAACAGAGGATGCTAGGATGATCAAGGAAGAAGAGCACAAGCCGAATGCTTGACATTTTCCAGAGAAACAGTGACACCAGAGATGGAGGCAGAGATGTGGACATGGAGAGAGAGAGCAGCTGAGGACTCTAGATTCATGGAAATAAAGGGACTGAGAGCTGGTGGTCAGGATGGAGACTTGCATAATGTGCCCTTTGGTGGTATAAATGATCATATATGCCTAAGTGTTTATAAATATACAAATAGATAGATAGATAATAGCGAAAATGGATAGACAGGAATTCTGTTAACTAATAGTACATGGAGGGGATTATAGTCATCCTAATGAAACAAAGTTTATGATTTGTTGAATATAAAACTGATGATCTTCCCTGTAAAATTTCACTCAATGTACAATAAAAACTTAAATAAAAAGGGCACAAGACATGAACAAACACTTCACCAAGGAAGACATTTACGTAGCCAACAAACATACGAAGAAATGCTCATGATCATTAGTCCTAAGAGAGATGTCAATCAAAAACAACAATGAGATATCTTCTCACAGCAGCACTAACAGCGAAGTTCCAAAAAGCAGATGACAACAAATGCTGGTGAGGGTGTAGAGAGATTGTGACTCTCCTACATTGTTGATAGTGTAAAATGATTCAACCACTCTGAAAAATGGTATGGTGTTTCCTCAGAAATCTAGAAATAGAAATACCTTATGATCCAGCAATTCCTGTACTCGGTATATATCCACAAGAAATATGAGCCAGAACACAAGTAGATATATGCACACTAATGTTCACAATATCAAAAAGATGGAGACAGCCTTACATGCCCATCAATAGAAGAATGGATAAACAATCTTTGGTACATACACACAAAGGGATATTATAGGATGAAACTGCATAACACCTCAGGACATGGATGAACATTGAGGACATTATGCTGAGTGAAATTAATCAGTCTCAAAAAGACAAATATTATATAAGACCATTATTGTAAAAGCTTAAGAAAATAATCCATAATAAAAGAAAAAAAAATATTTGATGGTTTTCAGGGTTAAGAAGGAGGGGACAGTAATTCACAGGTTAGAGGATAACCACATGACAGCTCTGGTGAAGGTGAGAGGAATATACATAGAGGAAGAGGGCAATACACAAGAAAGGAGAGGGAAGTTAATGAACAAGGAAGATCAGGAAAGCCTTAGGGAGGTATTCATGGGCTAAACGGGATAGAGGTAAATAATGATATATACACAACCTTAGAGTAACAGGGCTCTGTGATACAGGGATCGAGAGATAGTCTGAATGAGTGAAGGAAGGAAAATATTGTTAAGGTGCTTGACTGTCTTGTGGATATTGATTTTCTCTGCCTGCTATTGTAAAATAGACCTTTACGTAAGATAAAAAAGAATACTGGG
The DNA here is from genome assembly GCF_000296735.1 of Chrysochloris asiatica. Taxonomy (NCBI): domain Eukaryota; kingdom Metazoa; phylum Chordata; class Mammalia; order Afrosoricida; family Chrysochloridae; genus Chrysochloris; species Chrysochloris asiatica. Next base: position 1,065,113 of record NW_006408979.1, read on the forward strand.
AAATATGATTACAAAAAGTTTGCAAGCCTTTCTTCAGCTTATAACATGATTATATTAGCTAAAAGAGGCACTAGAATTTTCCCAGGGAAATTGGCTTCTTGTTTAGCCTTTGAGGAGAGTGGGGCCTTGGGTGTAATCCTGGGCCCCACCCCGGATACACTGCTTAACCTGGAACAGCTAGAGGAACAGATGATATTTCTTGAAAGAAAGGCCAAAATAGTAAAAAAAAGAGAGAGAAAGACTGTATTTGGCTGGTGCAATATATAGCAAGCTGTTTGCCTTGGAGCCATCAAGGCAAGGAAACTCAGCCCATCAGGGTAAATCCCCTACTAAGACTGAAACTCAAAGGGAACACATGAGCAGTCTTGTATGCTCACTAGTAACCACTCTGGTCTGTTTGTGATTGGAAGTTAGTGAAATGTAGCAATAAAGATATGAGTTGGGTCTGGCCATGATACATGGACACTCATTGAACTTGAGATGAGAAAGAGAAGAGGAAGGACTGGCTGGTATGGAATTTAGAGAGATGTGTGAACTCCTGAGCCCATGGACACTGACCTAGGCATAGGGATCTAGAGTTGATACTGAAGTGGCCAGGAGTTCTGAAGTGGGGGGAGGTGTATAAGAACTCCCCAATTTGCAGATAATACCTATTGGACCTAGTTTGGATGACATGCTGACCAGAACTTGACCAGATGAAGAGAAAAAAAGTTTGATACAGGGAGCAAGTATAAATTGCTACAAAATTTGATGAACTGGACCATGGTTTATGGATATTATTGCTCAAAATTCCAATCAAAAGGAAAAGATTCATCATATCAGTGATAAAGTTTGATTGGATTGATAGGGATGGGCAACTTAGCAGTCAATGGCTATCAAAAATGGGGGACTATACAAACACAAAGTTGCTGGCTTACAACTTTCATGAGTGTGTTAAATTTTAGAAAATGTGGGTATGGTAGAATCCCCAATGAATAACTTTCCTCTAGTCCAGATGGGTCTGGTGAAAAGGGATGGGGGATGATGGGGTATGATTTTATGATTCAATTGTGAGTAATAGTTATTAAGACTAATTGCACTCATCACAACTGTAAATATAAAAGATGTATAACAAAAACTGGTACGTTATTTAATGTTTGATTTCAGGAGAACCTAGGACCATCAAGAGGGAAGAGCATGGGATCCTAAACAGCAAAATGAGGGCAGCAGAGATGGAGGCAGTGGAGATGGCATAGAGAGATAAAGAACTGAGGACTGTAGACCCATGGAATGAGAAAGGGTGTATGCCTGCAGTCAAGAGGCAGGCTTACAAAATGTGCACTCTGAACATTTAAATGAAATATGCTTCCTGTGTGGTAAGTGTACATGAAAAAAAGAAAAGAAAGAAAAGAAGAGGAAAATACTATTAACTGATGGTACATGGAGGGGATTGTAATCATTGCAAAAAAACAAAGGATGATTTGTTGAATGTAAAACTGATGATCTGCCCTGTAAACTCTCACTCAATTCACAATTGAAGCTTTAAAACAAGGAAAGAAAATGTACCTAGACCTTTTTGAAACACAGAAATTTCAAAAGTTTGAAAGATTTGGGGAAATTTCTTGCATCTAACATCTTCCAGATGTTACCTGTGAAAGTAACAGACAGTCTTGCATAATCTGAAATACATGACTCATGTACTATAGTGAAAAAAATACTTAAAAATGAAATGTAATTGACACGATGAAATGAATAAAAACACAATTACAAAATTAAGAATGGCTTGATTAAAAGTATTGGTGGTGAGAAATATAACATGATTATATAGTGTTGTATACTGATGTGCTTCTGCTATAGGATAAACACTGGACTTTGAACCACAAATTTGGCAGTTCAAACATACCAGATACTCCTCAGAAACCCTCTTGTTGTTGTTGTTGTTGTCAGGTGCCAT
>NW_006408979.1:1067445-1077832 GCF_000296735.1 Chrysochloris asiatica
TCAAAGACCGTTAACAACAAAATATTATTGAAAAGATAGATACCAAAGCCTAGGTAAATGTAAGAAAATGCACTTTAAAGTGTCATTGATACTAAGAAAATGACTTTAATTTAAAATTCCAATACTAAAATTAAAAATGTTATCATCAAAGACAAGTAAATTGAGATTTGAAGGAAAAACTCGGGTAGTTTACATTCATCAGAAATTATAATAATGGGAGAATGTACTGTACAATGTTAAATACATATATTGTTATTGTTGTTCTTAAGGGTTGTCAAATTGGGTCTGACTCACTTTGACCTTATATAGGGTTTCTGCAAAAGTGCTAGTGGATTTGAACCTTTGATATTGCAAATATCAGTCTAGTTCTTATCCTATAGCAAACAGACCAGGACACAAAATACATATAAAAATACATAAATTAAAACAATCTTATCTGAAGTGTCTTTCCTGTAGGTGCATGGATATTATTATATCACAGACAACATTGTACTTCATGACTAATCTGGATATGCTGTTTTTGGCACTGAATGCAGCACCATTCCTCTTCATTTTGTCATTCTCGACATAGTAAACCATGTGGTTGTCAGATTCAAAATGGCCTTTACCAGTCCATTTCACCTCACTAATGCCTACGATAGCAATGTTTATGCATTTAATTTCATTTTTTGACAATTTACAATTTTCCTAGATTCATACTTTGTACATTCCATGTTCCAATTATTAATGGATGTTTACAGCAGTTTCTCTTCATTTTGAGTTGTGCCCCATCAGCAAATGATGAGTGCATTACTCCCATAGCTTTACTCCATTCACATTATCATGGTCAACTCTACTTTGAGGAGGCAACTGTATCCCAGTCGCATTTTGAGTGCCTTCCAACCTGAGAGGCTCATTTTCAGGTACTATATCTGACAGTGTTTATCTATTATTCATAAAGTTTTCAGTGGCTAAATATTCTGAAGTAATTCATCACTCCTTCCTTCTTCCTAGTTTGTCTTCGTTTGGAAGTTATTCTGAAACCTGTCCACCACTGGTGACCCTGCTGGTATTTAAAACACTGGTGACATAGTTTCCACAATCACAGCAAATCAGAAGCCACCCCAGTATGACAAAATTCTTGTTAACACCACTATTATTCAACTTTACTCACCAACCATTAAAGCCAGTGACAATGAAGTAGAAGAATTCTACCAACTTCTTCAATCTGAAATTGATCAAATACACAATCAAATGTATTGATCATTACCAGTGATTGGAATGCAAACATTGGGAGCAAAGAGGAAGCAACAGTAGTTGGAAAATATGGTCTTGGCAATAGAAATAATGCTGGAGATTACATGATAGAATTCTGCAAAATCAATGATTTGTGCATTTCAAATACCTTCTTCAGACAGAATAAGAGACAACTATACACATGGACTTCACTGGATGGAATAGATAGAAATCAAATGACTATATCTGTGGAAAGAGAAATGGAAAAGATGTATATCATCAGTCAAAACAAGGCCAGGGGCAGACTGTGGAACAGACCATCAATTACTCATATGCAAATTCAAACTGAAGCTGAAGAAAATGAAAACAAGTCCACAAGAGCCAAAATATGACCTTGAATAGATCCCACCTGAATTTAGAGATCATCTGAGTAACAGATTTGATACATTAAACACTAAAGACCAAAGACCAGAAGAGTTGTGGGATGACATCAAGAACATCATGAAGGTAGAAAGCAAAAAGTCATTAAGAAGACAAGAAATAAGGAAAAGGTTAAAATGGATGTTAGAAAAGACACCAAAACTTGCTCTCCATCATAGAGATGCTAAAGCAAATAGAAGAAATAAGGAGGTATAAGAGCTGAATAGAAAATTTCAAAGATCAGCTTGAGAATATAAAGTGATATATTACAACAAAATGTGCAAAGTTCTGGAGTCAAAAAATCAAAAAGAAAGAACACGTTTAGCATTTCTCAAGTTGGGGGAACTGAAGAAAAATTCAAGCCTCCACTTTTGATATTGAAAGATCCTCTGGACAAATTATTGAATGATGCAAAAAGCATCAAGAGAAGATGGAAGGAATACACAGAGTCACTGTACCAACCCTTTGAAGAGGTAGCATATGATCAAAAGCCAATGGTACTGAAGGAAGAAGTCCAACGTACATTGAAGGAATTGACAAATAACTGCACCAGGAATGGATGAAATAAATATCGAAATCTTTCAAAAGTGAGGTGGCACAGAAAGCACTCATCTATACCAAGAAATTTGGAAGACAACTATCTGGCGACAGATTGGATGAGATCCATAATCGTGCCCATTCCAAAGAGAGGTGACCCAACGGAATGCTGAAATCATCACACAATATCTTTGATATCCTATCCCATGTGAGTAAAGCTTTACTAAAAGTAATAGAGAAATGGCTACAAACATACATTGACAGAAAACTTCTAGATGTTCAAGCCAGATTCAGAAGAGGCCGTGGAAAGAGGGATATCATTGCTGATGTCCTATGTATCTTGGCTGAAAGTATATAATATCAGGAAGATGTTTAATTGACTATGCAAAGGCTTTTGATTATGTGGATCATGACAAGCTATGGACAACATTGCGAAGTATGAGTATTCTTGAGCACTTAATTGTGCTCATAAGGAATCTGTACATGGACGAAGAGGCAGTTGTTTGAACAGAACTTGGGAACACTGAATAATTTAAAATTAGGAAAGGTGGACGACAGGGTTGTATTATTTCACCATGCTTATTCAACCTGTATGCTGAGTAAATAATTTGAGAAGCTGGGTTCTATGAAGAGAAACATGGCATTAGGATTGGAGGAAGACTCATTAACAACCTGTGATATGCAGATGATACAAATTTACTTGCAGAAAGTGAAGAAGACTTAAATTATTTACTGATGAGGATCAAAGAGCTCAGCCTTCACTATGGATTGCATCTAAATGTAAAGAATACAAAAATCCTCACCACTGTACCAATAAACAACACTCTTATCAATGGAGAAAAAATTGAATTTGTCAAGGACTCCATTCTTCCTGGTTCAACTATCAACACACATGGAAGCAACAGTCAAGAAACAAAACGACATATTGCATTAGGCAAATCTGCTACACAAAACCTTTTTAAAGTGTTGAAGAGCAAAGATGTCAGCTTGAAGACTTAAGGTGTGCTTGTCCCAAGCCATGGTATTTTCAATAACCTCATATGTATGCGAAAGCTGGACAGTGAATAAGGAATATCGTAGAATAATTGATTCTTTTGAGTTATGGTTTTGGAGTAGAATATTGAAATTGCTGTGGGTTGCTAAATGAAACAACAGATCTGTGTTGTTAGAATTGTAGCCAGAGTGCTTCTTGAAGGCCAGGATGACCAAACTTTGTCTCTCATACTTCAGACATATTGTCAGGAGGGACCAGTCACTGGAGAAGGATATCATGTTTGGTAGGGTGGAGGGTAAAAGAAAAAGAGGAAGACCCCCAGTGAGATGGATTGACTAAGTGGCAGCATCAATGGGCTCAAATGTGGCAATGACAGAGAGGTTGGCTCAGGATCAGGCAGTGTTTCGTTTTGCTGTGCAAAAGGTCTCTATGAGTCAGCACTGACTAGATGGCACCTAACCACAACAACATCTGAGGTGTCAGAACTTATTATTCATAATTTAATATTTTGAATAACATCATGACCATATCACATATTTATAATTTGAACATATGTTACAATAATAATTATGCTAATAATTGCTAAGAATTATTTACTTTACAAGTCTACAGCAGAAAACTGCACATTTTAAATCCATATTTTTATATGGATTGACATTCACTTAGTCATTAGTACACAAATATCACAACTAAGTGATTTAAAGAATTGAAATTTATTCTCGAAACATTTGGGAGGGTAGAAAGCAAATCAGCATTTGAATTTGAATAGTTATTTGCTGTTGGTAATCCCTGGTGTTTCTTCCTTCCTAAACTTGTAGAGGATCCTAACATGACATCTGTCTTACCCTCTGTGTGCTTATGTCTGTGTCTAATTTGCTGTTTTTATACCTCAGATTTATATTCTGTTATATGTGTTATAATTAGAAAATAAAACTGTTTCCTAATAAGGAACACATCCATAAATACAGGAGTTAGGATTCCAATACACATGTTGGAGAGTTATAATTTATTGCACAAATTACAACTTTATTTATAGAGTCCTGGTGTGATGCTGTGGTTTAATGTGCTGGACTGCAAAGTTCATTTGAACCCCAAGGTCAGTATTTCAAGCCCACTAGCTACTCCTCGGAAATCTTACTTGGTTACTATGAATCAGAGCTGACTCAACAGCACTAAAAAAAGCATAACTTAATTTATAGCACTATTGACTATGCACAGGCCTTTGATTGTGTGGACCATGACAAGCTATGGACAACATTGTGAAATATGGTTAGTCTGGGACAATTAATTGTGCTCGTGAGTAACCTCTACATAGACCAGGAGGCAGTTGTTTGAAGTGAACAAGAGAACACTGAATGGTTTAAAATTAGAAAAGGTGTGCAACAAGGTTATATTCTTTCCCCATACTTATTCAATCTGTATGCTTAACACATAATCTAAGAAGCTGAATTATATGAAGAAAAACATGGCTTTAGAATTGGAGGAAGACTCATTAACAACAGCCTTTGGTATGGGTTTTACCTCAATGTAAAGAAAACAAAAATCCTCACCACTGGACCAATAAACAAAATCCATATAAATGGAGAAAAGATTGAAGTTGTCAAAGACTTCAATTTGCTCACAGCAACCATCTACACTCATGGAAGCAGCAGTCAAGAAATCAAACAATGTGTTGCATTTGGCAAATCTATTGCACAAGATCTCTTTAAATTTTTGAATAGAAAAGGTATCAGTTTGTGGACTAAGGAACACCTGTTTTCAATAACATCATATGCATGTGAAAGTTGAACAGTGAGTAAGGAAGACGGTACATGAATTTATGCATTTGAGTTATTTTGTTGCAAAAATATTGGAAGTACCATGAACTGCCAAAAAATCCAACCTGTGTTTGAAGAGTTACAGTCATAGTGCCCCTTGGAAGCCAGGATGGCCAGATTTCTTTCATATTTCAGACATAGTCAAGTGGGATCAGTCACTGGAGAAGGATATTGTGTTTGGTAAAATGTAAGTTCTGAGAAAAAGAGGAAAACCCCCAGTGAGAAGGATTGGCACAGTGGCAGCAGCTGTGAGCTCAGGTGTAGCAGGAATTTTGAGGCTGGCCCATGAGCACCCAGTGTTTCATTCTGTTGTGTGTAAAGTCGCTCTGAGTTAGTACTAACAGAATGGCACCTAACAACAAAAACAATTTATTCCATAGAAATATGAAAGTGAATTCAGCTGCATTGAAATTGTGGATTGGTTTCATGCCCTTTACAAGAATTCAAATAATGAAAAAGGGTTGTTTTTGTTGTTGTTAAGTGCTGTAGATATGGTACGGACTCACTGCAACCCCACATAGGATTTCCAAGGAGCGGCTGGTGAGTTTGAACCACTGCTTTTGGAGTTCAAACCAGCCTTTCAGTCTAGCACATTAACCCGCAGCGCTACACCAGGAATCCATTGAGGAAATATATTTAACATCAACTCCCAAAATACAACAGTAGGCCTATCAAGAATTCATACCTGATTAGTTCTTGAAATCTATAGAAAAAAAGAGAGTACCTATTGAGAAATGAAAAATCACACTGTAGATATTGAGTCAGAAAGAGATTTTCCTAGGAGATGCCAGATAATATAAGCACTATCCAATTATCTTTTGAGTAATGTGAAAATAAGGTTATAGTTGTGTCATGGATTTAATTGTGACTCCCTCAAATATTGTCAACTTGGTTAGGCCACGATTCTTAGTATTATGCAAAAAAGATTGAAGTTGGCAAAGGTTTTGCATACAACACTTTTACAAGCAGCAGTCAAGAAGTACAATGATGTATTGAATGAGGCAGATCTGCTACAAAAGACCTCTTTAAAGTGTTCAAGAACAAAGATGTCACTTTGAGGACTAGCAAAATTTACACATCTATAAGTTCAGTTCACACTTCTCATTTAAACATAAACGGACATCACTATCAGAGAACACAGATTGAAACTTTCTCAAATTGCTCATATTTTAATTAATCACACATTCCCTCATTCTATGCTTAGAATGTCTGTAAAAATAGAACTTCTTTCTGAATAAGCCATTTCTGATTTCTGTTAAAGAAAATATCTTGTCTTAAACAAGTCATGGTATTTTCTATCACATCATGTGTATGAAAGCTTGTTTTAGTTAAGTGCCATGGACCAGATTCCAACTCATAGCCACCCTATATAGAACAGAATGAAACACTACTTTGAGTCCATTGATGGTGCCACTGTGTCAGTCATTCTCATTGGGGGTCTTCCACTTTTACACTGCCACTTCACTTTATTCAGCATGATATCCTTCTCCAGGGATTGGTCCCTCCTGATAAATATGTCCAGAGTATGAGAGACCAAGCCTGACCATCTATGCTTCCAAGGAACATTCTGCTTGTAAGGCAGTTCATGATACCTTTAATATTCTTCTCCAACACCATAACTCAAATGCACCAATTCTTTTAAGGTTTTTTCCTATTCATTGTCCAATTTTCACATGCATACAAGGCTATTTAAAATACCATGGCTTGGGTCAGGCACACTGTAGTCCTCAAACTGAATTCTTTGCTCTTGAACACTTTAAAGAGGTCTTGTGCATCAGATTTGTCAAATGCAATACATCCTTTGACTTCTTGATTGCTGTGCCCATGAATGATGATAGTAGATCAAGAAAAATGAAGTCATTGACAAATTAAACATTTTCTATATTTATCTTAATGTTATTTATTGGTCCAGTAGTATGAATATTTTCTTTCATTGCATTGAGGTTCAACCCATACCAAAGGCTGTGGTCTTTGATCTTCATCATTAAGTATTTTAAATCCTCTTCACTTTAGATAAGCAAGATTGTATCATCTGCATATTGCACATTGTGAATGAGCCTTCCACTAACCCTGATGCCATGTTCTTCATATAATCGAGTCTCTTAGATTATTTGCTCAGCATACAGATAGCATAAGGATGGTGAAAGAGTAAACCTGGCACACACATTTTCTGATTTTAAACCATTCAGGGCTCACTTGTTCTGTTCAAATGACTGCCTCTTTTTCTATGTACAGGTTCCTCACAAGAACAATTAATTGTTGTGGAATACTCATTCTCCACAGTGCTGTCCATAGTTTATCATGTTCCACACAGTGGAAAGACTTTGCATAATTAATAAAGCACAGGTAAATATCTTTCTGGTATTCTCTGTTTTTAGCCAAGATCCATCTGATGTTAGCAATGATATTCTTCAGTCTATGTCCTCACATGAATCTGGCTTGAACATTTGACAGTTTCCTGTGAATGTATTCTTGCAGCCATTTAAAAAATTATCTTTAGCAAAATTTACTTGCATGTGATATCAAATTAGTCACCTCTGTTTAGAATGGACACAAACATGGATCTCTTCCAATTAGATGGCTAGGAAGTTGTTTTCCAAATTTCTTAGTATAGATGAGTGAATGTCTCCAGTGATGCATCAGTTTGTTGAAAGACTTCAGTTTGAATTACATTAATTTCCAGGGCCTTGTTCTTTGCTAATACCATTAGTACACCTTGGACTTCTTCCTTCAGTGCCATTGGCTCTTGATCATATGCTATCTCTTGAAATGGTTGAACATTATTTCCTCCAATTAGCATCTGTACAGTAAAGAACAAGCTTCAGATTCTCTTTTGACATACATTTTAGTCTTTTCTTTCTTTTTTGTCTTTTTTAGTGACCTTTTGATTTCTTACTGCCTGATGTTCATAATGTCATCCCACAACTTCCCTGGTTTCCAATCATTAGTGTCTAATACAGCCAATCTGTTCTTAAGATGATCTCTAAATTCAGGTGGGATATGTTCAATGTAATATGGCTCTTATGGACTTGTTTTACTTTTCTTCAGCTTCAGTCTGAACTAGCATATGAGTATTTAATGGTCAGTTCCACAAACTGACCTTGATATTATTTTGGCTAATGATACAGAGTTTTTCCACCATCTCGCTTCCCACACAGATCTGTTGGTTCTTTTGTCAGCCCATGGCACTTTCATTATTCTCCTCCAACACCATAACTCAAAAGCATCAATTTTTCTATTGTCTTCCTTATTCACTGTCCAGCTTTTACATGCATATGAGATTATAAAAAATATCATGGTAGATAGGCATATATTTTCTTTACAGTCAAGCTAGTAAAGCATCCTTAAACTATTCCATCAAGTCTATCAATAGCTTTTCTCTAAAATGGCCTGAGGTAATCATTTTTCTATGATAAAGATGCAGAAACAATGACACAGGAAGAGGACCTTTGTTGTTAGCTGGCTTAAAGTCAGGTTAAACCCATAGCTATTCTATAAACAACAGAATGAAACACTGTCTGGTCTTATACCATCACCACCGTTGTTACCCTTGAGCACATTTCTGCAATCACTTTGTCAACCCATCTCATTTGGGATCTTTATCTTTTTTGCTGTCCCTCCATTTTTCTAAGCATGATGTCCATCTCCAGGGACTACTCAATTTTGATAATATGTTCTATCACAGACAGCACTGTACTTCAATATAGACCTTGCGATGTTATTTTTTACATTGAACTCAACACCGTTCCTCTTCAATTTGTTATTCCAAGCATAGTAAATCATATGATTGTCAGATTAAAAATGGCCAATACTGGTCCATTTCAGTTCTGACTGCAAGGTGGTTTGAACTGCAAGGTAGGTGCATTTGAACTCACCAATCACTCCTTGGAAACCCCAGATAGAGTAACTGTGAGTTGGAACTGACTCGATGGAACTTTCTCTTAATAACCACAATGTCTAGTATATCAATCTTATGCATTCCATTTCATTTTGACAACTTCCTATTTTCCTAGATACAGTCCATGTTCCAATTATTAACTGAGGTTTCCAACCATTTCTCCTCATTTTGAGTTGTGCACTATCAGCAAATGAAGGTTCTGGAAGCTTTACTCCATTCACTTAATTATGGTCAATTCTACTTTGAGGAGGTACATCTTCTCCCTTTTATTTTGAGCTCTTCTTAACTTGATGGGCTCATCTTTTTAAACTACATATCACGATATTCTGTTGCTATTCAAAATATTTTCAACTTCCAGCACTATATCTGGCAGTGTTCCATTGCTATTCATAAGATTTTCAGTTACTAAACATTCAATAGTAGTTCACCTACCCTTCTTCCTAGTCTTCTTAAACTGCAAGTTCTGCTGAAACCTGTCTACCATGGGTGACCCTTCTTATATTCAAAATAAATACTGATGATCACAGCAACACACAGCCACCACAGCAGACAAACTTACAGACAAGTGGTCGAAACAAACCTTGTTGTTAAGCACTGTTGAGTCAATTTCAATTCATATCAAACCTTTACTGAGAAGCAGCCGGTAGGTTGAAACTGCCAACCTTGTAGTTCACAGCCCAATGTTGGTCCTATAGTGCGACATCAGAAGTCTCTACAGGAACCAGATCTTAACACTACTTTTATCGGAATTGGTTTCTAAGAGAGCAATTTCCTGTAACCAACATCTCCTGTTGTTGTTGCTGTTGTTAAGTACCATCAAGTCAGTTCCTACTCATCCTAGTCTTTGGCTTATATAGATCTAATGTTGTAAACTTCAATCAAATGATTTAACTTAGGCTTTTTGTTTTAACTCTTTAAAAATGTCTATTGCACATACATTTTGGATTCATACATTGCACTTCAGTGGATTCTTGTACCCTACTGAATTGATGTTTATCAATAACTCCTATGAATTTTATTTTAAAGTTTGAGTTGTTTCCTACCCTAACAGGATATACTACTTTTATTTTATTTTTTAAAGGATTACCCCATAACATTTAATAGTTTGCTATGAAAAGGAATCAGTAAGAATGAAAGAAGCCATAGCAAATAAGAACAAAATTGACTTAGAACAATATCAATATATGTATTAGAAAATAGAATCTAAGAAACTTACCAATATCTGTCCAATTCGAGTTTTTGAAAGATGAAAGAATGATATTGGAATAAAGGAAATAATCAAATAATTGTAACTGGAATGTGGATCATTTTTACTTATCCTCGTGGGTGTGTGTGTATGTGCATATATATACATGTAGGTTTGCTAACTACAAGCTACTTGCAAGATTGGTGATTCAAATCCGTCAGCACTGTTCAGAAACTATACAGGGTTACTGTGAGAACTAACCAATTGGCACTTAAAAACAACAAATAATATAGCTATAACAACTGTAAGTATAACTACAT
>NW_006408979.1:1080317-1081341 GCF_000296735.1 Chrysochloris asiatica
ATATATATCAAAACATTCATAGTTAAATCCTGTTTTCATTCTATTCGTGAACTTTTTAAAGTCCTCTCACATATATGTCATACACACAGGTACGTAGAAAAATATTGCTATGAACATAGACAATTCTATCAACAAAAATATCAAAATGTGAAGCTGTTTTTCTTCAACATATACTCCATCTACTTGTATATGCTTCTGAAATCAGTGTTTCCATTTCTCTAATCTTTCCCAGAAAATTCTTGCTCTTCAATTTAAACCTTGTCAAAATGGAAATTTGTGCACCTCTGAATACTCAAATTGTTTTCTTTTTAAATGTTTTTGAGCTTTGGAAACAAGCAAACAAAAAAACATTGGAAGGGTAAGGTCAAATACACAGGTGACTGAGGTAAGATCAACCCATAAATTTATTATAGGGTAGCCTTTAATAAAAAAAAATTATCAGGTTCTTTGATGGTAAAAATAAAGTCTCAATGCAGTTTTCACCAATGCAGTTTTCAATTTTCTTAAAATTTCTTCTTAATAAGACCTGCAATTGTCTTGTGTCAGTCAAGAAAACCTATCATGATGATGCCTTTGAAATTCACTGAAATAGTCATCATAACCTTCTGTGTTCACTTCTCTATCTTGAATTTAACTGGTCCAGGAAATGCACATTGAAGTCACTGTTTTGATTGTACCTTGCTATCTGAATCAAATTGGAACTCCAATACTCTTCCATGGTTATGATTTGTTCCATGAAATCCTTCAACAAATGAGTCAACACTGGAGGTGTTCATTCATCTATGCCAACTGAATGGAAAAGATCCATATCTGTACCCATTTTAAAGACAGGTGACCCAACAGAAGGCAGAAGTCCTCAGAAAGTATAATTATCTTATGCAAGTAAAATATTTCTAAAGACAATTCAAAAATGGCTGCAGCAGTACATTAACAGGAAACTGCAAGAGTTTCAGGCAGTATTCAGATGGAAATGTGAAAGAGGGATAACATTGCTGATGTCAAATGGATCTTGGCTGAAAGCAAA
>NW_006408979.1:1082356-1086275 GCF_000296735.1 Chrysochloris asiatica
TTCTGTTGTGCGTAAAGTTGCTATGAATGGGTACTGACTCGACAGCACTTAACAAAAACAAAAATTACTGAGAAAATTTGAAGTCATCCACTGATCACACAGATGTGTTTAAACAGATGTTTAAGCATATTATGGAATAAAACTTTGTATGTCCTGCTGTGATGCTGTGCTCTTTGATATTCATCAGTATTTTAAGTCCTCTTCACTTTCAGCAAGCAATGTTGTATCATCTGCATATCATAGGTTGTTAATGAGTCTTCCTCCAATGCTGATGCCACATTTTTCTACATAGAACCCAGCTTCTTGGATTATTTGCTAAGCATGCAGTTTAAATAAATATGGTGAAAGAATACAACCCTGTCATACACCTTTCTTAATTTTAAAGACAATTGGTTATAAGTATTCCCATACCTTCACTCCTCAGGTGGAGTTACTTTGAGCCATATCTTCCACAATGACACCCAGATATCTTCTGTGAGATTAGGCTCCATGTACAAGAGTGATACAAATTGGTGACATCCTTAACTGTTAATCAGAAGGTAAGAAGTTAGAGTTCACCCAGCCATGTCTGGAATTAAAAGTCTGGTGACCTACTTTTGAAAAAAAAAAAAAACCATTGACAATCCTATGTGGCATCATTCTATTTTGACATGTATGGAATCAAATCAGATGCAATCAACTTCTTGACAACTGGTTTGGTATTTACCCATTGTGGTAACTTCTTGATAATTGTGTTAGGTTGGATTCTCTAGCAAAGCAAAACCAATGAAATTTATATATTTATATATAAGGAGAAATTTATATCAAGGAAATGTCTCGCAAAATTGAAAAAGTGGGCAAATCCCAAGTCCGGGTCAAATTAACCAAGATTGGCTTATTATACAGCAGGTCAGCAGACAGGAAGTTAGGCAGTCAGGCTGATAGGTAGGTAGGGAAACAGGCAAGGAGGTAATAAACCAGGCACTGGTTTATGTCCAAAAAACCAGATGCTGAAGGACAATCCATATAAAAAAATCCAGATTTAGTATTAAGCAAAAAACTTTGCCTGAATTTCTAATATATTGGCATCAGGTTATATCCCTGAAGAATCTTCCTTTCAAATGACCATTTGCTCATAGATGACTTCATCATATATTTAATTGTATTATATTAGACAGTATTATGGTGTAGTGTGGTAGGATATGGATTGAACCGCTAATCATAAGGTTAGTAGTTCAAACATACCAGGTTGTCCTGGGAAACACTATACAGGGTAGCAATGAATCAGAAACAACTCAAGGACACTTAACAGCAATAACAAAAAACAGTGGGGATAAATACATCTCAAATTCCAAAGCACACAGAATCCTAGTTCAGTCAAGTTGACACAAAACCTTAACTATTAATATAACAACGTCTCTATTGCTGTCTTACTTTCTCTGTATCACTTAGTCATTACTTAGGTAATATCTTCAAGTATATATTAGAGTTGTCTCCCAAATCAACTCTCAGAACCAAACTCACTTCTATATATAATTATTCTATAGGACAGAATATAACTGACCTATAAAGTTGCCAATACTGTACATATTTATGGAAGCAGAATATGAAATTTTTCTTCCTCAGAGTAGTTGCTGGGTTCAAACTGCCAACCTCTATGTTAGAAGCTGAGGACATTAATCTATGTACCATATATCTCTTTCCAATCAGCTAATCAATGACTTGAATTAAAATTTTTGCCTCAGAATTTATTTTTATAAAGCCCAAACATTAAAACTTCAAAACCATTTTTATGTAAATTCTCATCTGTAATTTAGAAAAAACAATTTTTATAAAATTTTGAGGAAAAAATAATTTTCTACCTAGAGAAAACCCTTGTTGTTAGGTGCAGTTGTGTAAATTCCAACGAATAGTCACCCAGTGCACAACAAAAAGAAACACTTCCTGGTCCTGTGCCATCCTCACCATTGCTATTACAGTAAAGCCCATTTTTCCTGCCACGATGTCAGTCTACCAAGTTGATAGTCTTCCTTTTCTTCACTCACCACCAATTTACCAAGCAAAATGTCCTTCTTTATGTACTGTTTCATCCTGATAATATGTCTGAAATGTGAGAAGCAAAGACTCTCCATCTTTGCTTCTAAGGATCATTCTGTTTGTACTTCTTTAAACACAAATTTGCTTGCTTTTCTGACAGTCCATGGTACTTTCAACATTCATCTCTCTCACCATAATTCAATGAATTGCAAATTGTAAAATAAACATATTTTATGATATGCAGAAACGCTGAAACATTTTCAAACTGTTAATGCACATTGAAAAAATATATATAAATAAAGTGAAAAATATTGGAATTAAAGAATAGTGCAGGCTTCCAATGAAAAGGAGTCCTAGGACACTGACATATTATCCTATTAGAAAGAGGTTTACGCAAATCAATTATTTGTTTTGTTAAATAAAGATATTACTGTTTTACTAAAGTTTCTTTTATTGCAAGAGAATAGAAAAGCAGTACATAATTTTATCTAAAAATGAGGCAAATTAAAACATTCTAAGATAAATAAAAATTTCCATTAAGCATATATTAACAATATTAGATTTAATGATAGAATTTGTAACAATGAATAGTATATGTTTAGTAGCATCAAATTATATTTCATTCTATTATTTTATTTGGTTTAGAGTAAATAAATTACATACATTAAAAGAGTAATTCTGAAGCAGGGAATTATAAATCAAGATTGTGGGATATAACATGAATTTTAATTTCTTTGTCAATATAAGCATAGCGGGAAAGTAGACAGAGATTGAAAGGTGAAAGGAGGAAGGAGCAGTTAAATATAGGTAGGAGTGTTATTTTCTTAATATTTTGTATAACGCAAATATTGCTTACATTGGAAATATCAGGAAAAAGAGAGCCTAAATACAATATCACAAACAAAGCAAACCAATAAAAAAAAAAATACACTTGAAAAAGATAAGAAAAAGAATTAGAGATATGACAAGCATTATTTGAACAGAACTAAACTCCTCAGTCTCTTTATTGGGAAGTCCATTAGCGCTAGAATAGACGTGATAAATCAAGACACCAGCAGAATGTTAATGTGGCCACGAGATCATCCAGAGACACACAGTGTAATTTCAAAACGAATATTTGTTATTATTTGCACTTCATATATTGTTGTTGTCATCAAGTCAGTTGTGACTCAAAAAGACCCCATGTAGGGTTTCAGAGGCAGCAAAACTTTATAAGAGCAAGAAACCTTATCTTTCTCCTGCAGAGTGGCTGGTGGGCTCAAACTGCTGACCTTGTGTTTGGCCGTTCAGTGCTTATCCTACAGAGCTCTCCTTTATCTCCAAATTGAGAGTAATAACAACGATATTACGACTGTGGTGATAATTAAATTGGTAAAATAAAAGCATTTTGAAATAATTTAGAAATGTTAATTATATAATCAGTAATCAGTAACTATGATTAATCATTATGGTAGCATCAAATAACACATTATTGGAATTTTCTATTTAATTGTCAGATAAACTTAAAACTGACAGATACAAAAGCAACCTGGTCTGGAGAAATGGCAGGAAAATCGACCTTTACTTTTAACATTATGCCTGTTTACATGGTTTAAAATTTCATTTCCATGTTATACATATGTCTTTTATAACAAGAAAAATTATGAAATGAAAAAATATTTATTTTAAACAATTAAAATATTAGTGGTACTTAAGATAAAGATAAAAATAATACAAACATTTTCATCTAAAAATTTAATAGCTTTTGTTCACTAGTGAAGTTGTAGTCTCAGAATTTAAACATAATTCACATTTTTGCTTTAAATTTTGAAAAATGATTTTGAAACGAAAATACCAGGATAGAAATACTAATGTTTCTACTTGGAAATTTGACTGACCAGTACATTATTGTTGAACTGCTGAC
>NW_006408979.1:1088190-1090719 GCF_000296735.1 Chrysochloris asiatica
AGTGAGCTTGAAGACAAATCTCTCAATATTGCCAAGATACAAAAGAAAACAGAAAAAAAGAATAAAAAAATCTGAAGACAATCTAAGATTCATATGGGGAATAAAAGAAGATGAATAAACTAAGCATCTTAGAATAGGAAGGATCATAGCAGACCACAGAGTTAATGGTTGAAGTGTTGCTGGAAGAAAATTTCCTTAACACCTTGAAAGATGAGAAGATAAACATTTAAGAAACTGAACGAACCGCAGGAAGGAAAGGCCCCAAAAGGAAACCACCAAGATGTATTATAATCAAGCTCTCCAAAATCATCTAGGGAAAAGAGAAATGTTGCTTATAAAGAAAACAAATAAAATTAAGTCTGATTTCTCAGCAGAAATAATGCAGGAAAGAAGGGAGTGGGAAGATATATGTAAAATCCTGAAAGAAAAAAACAGCTAACCAAAAATGTTTACCCAGCAAAGCAGTCAATCAAATACAACAGTGTAATTAAAACACTCAAGGAAAAACAGAAGTTAAGGGACTTTGTCAAAGCCAACCCAGCACTTCAAAACATTCTAAATGGAGTTCTTTGGACTGAAAAACTACAAGAACAGACAACACACAGAGATTGACAAGTGTAGCAACGTCATCCAGAACTCAGTTAATGGATGAAAGAGTACAGAAGAGAAAAAAAAAACAACGAGAATTAATTCAGAGGATCTGAGAAGGCAGTGTATGACCAAAGCAATTACAATGTGAAAGAATGGGAAAATATATGAACAGAGATCCAGGTGATAAGGAGGTTAAGCACATTTTAGGAAAAAATAGACTGTTTTCAATAGAGGAAAAAGTACATAGAATATAGGGTAATCTCAAAGAAATTAATACTTCACAACATATCAAGAAAATGAAAATCAAAGAACATGAAAACATTAAAAATATGAAGAATCTGACAAGAAAGAAAACACACAAAAAACATGAACTAAGCACAGGAAGTCAAGCAGAACAAAGAAACCAAAAGCACCACAAAACAAACAAACATAATGACAACAAATAATACACAACTCTGGATAATTAACTTGAACGTCAATGGCTTAAATGCAGTCAAGTCAACAGACAGAAAGTGGCAGAATGCATAATAAAACAAGATCCTTAAATATGCTGTTTGCAAGAGACTTACCTTACACATAAAGACAAAAATCAGATTAAAAGTTGAAGGATGAAAAAAATATATATGCCAAGCTAATTGCAATAAAAAATGAATAGGAGTGACAACACGAACCTATGATAAAATAACCTTTAAGGCAAAAACCAGCATAAGAGATAAAGGACATTATCTCATGACTAAAGGATAAATGGAACAAAATTACATAAACATAATAAATATCTACACTCCTAATGAAAAAGCTGCAAAACATAAAAAATGAACCCAAGTAGAATTGAAGAAACAGATAAATCTACAGCAGTAGTGGGAGATTTTAATACATCACTTTAAAAAAGAATAGAACAACCAAAAAACAAACAAACAAAAACTCTGCAAAGACACAGAGGAACTAAACACATCAGCCAACTGAACCTCATATATGTATAGATGTGTACAGAGCATGTAACCCAACAACAACACAATACACATTCTTTGCCAGTGCGCATGGAACAAAATAGACCATGAATTAAGCCACAAAACAAGCCTCCATAAATTTACAAACATCAAATGACTACAAAGCATTCTCTCAGATTACAATACTAAAAAATTAGAAATCAGTAAAAGGAAGACCAAGGAAATAAAGTCAAATACATTGAACATTAATAACACCTTGATTAAATCTTCTGGATAGTAGAACAAAGAAAAGGTGAAATGACAAAATTCCAAGAAATAAATGAGAATGAAAACACAAGATAGCAAAAGATTTTTGGATACAGCAAAAGCAATGCTGAGTGGTTAATTTACTGAAATAAATGCACACATCCAAAAAGAAGAAATAACCAAAATTAACACATTTGTTGTTGTTGTTATGTGCCGTGGAGTCGGTTCCGACTCAAAGCGACCCTATACAGGGTTTCCAAGGCTGTAAATCTTTACGGGAGCAGAAAGCCTCCTCTTTCTCCCACAGAACAGCTGGTAGTTTCAAACTGCTGACCTTGTGGCCCGCAGCCCGATTCATAACCACTACACTACCAGAGCTCCTTAAATTAACACAGTAGCATAACATATTCAACAATTAGAAACAGATCAACAAAATACAGTAACCAGAAGAAAAGAAATAATAAAGATTGTGGTGTTGTTCTTAAGTGTCATTGAGTCAGTACCAACTCGTAGCGAAACTATGCACGGCAGAATGAAACACTGCCAAATCCTGGGCCAACCTCACTATTGTTGCCACGCTTGAGTCCATCGACGATGCCACTTAACCAATCCATCTCATTGGGGTCTTCCTCTGTTTCTCTGACCCTCCACCTTACCAAACATGATATCTTTGTCCATATCCTCCCTACTAACAATATGTCCAAAGTATGAAAGATAAAGTTTGGCCATCCTGGCCTCTAAGGAG